>NC_092126.1:93495991-93795991 GCF_043159975.1 Macaca nemestrina | reverse complement strand
TCCATTTTTATTTTAGATTCTGCAGTTACATGTGTAGGTTTGTTACAAGGGTGTATTGTGTGATGCTGAGGTTTTGGGCTTCCATTCATCCTGTCACCTACATAGCCAACATAGTACCCAATAGGAAGTTTTATATCCCTTGTCTTCCTCCCTCCTTCCTTTCTTTCAGAGTCCCCAGTGTTTATTGTTCCTTTCTGTGTCCATGTGCACTCAATGATTAGCTCCCACTTATAAGTGAGAACATAGGGTATTTGGTTTTTGTTCCTGTGTTAATTTGCTTAGGATAATGGCTTCCAGCTGCATCCATGTTCCTGCAAAGGACATGATGTCCTTGTTTACTATGGCTGCATAATATTCCATGGTGTATATGTACCACATTTTCTTTATCTCACCCACTGTTGATGGGCACCTAGGCTGATTACACGCCTTTGCTATTGTGAATAGTGCTGCAGTGAACATACAAGTGCATGTGTCTTTTTGGTAGAACAATTTACTTTGGGGGCGTATATACCCAGTAATGGGATTACTGGGTGGAATGGTAGTTCTATTTTTAATTCTTTAAGAAATCTCCAAACTGCTTTTCACAGTAGCTCAACTGTTTTGCCACTTTTAATAGTAAAAACCACAATTACTTTTGCACCAACCTAATACTTTACATTCCTACCAGTAGTGTATAAGCATTCCCTTTTCTCCACAGCCTTGCCAACGTCCGTTATTTTTTGACTTTTTAATAATAGCCATTCTAACTGGTGTGAGATGGTATCTCATGGTGGTTTTGATTTGTCTTTCTTTGATTATTAGTGATGCTGGGAATTTTTTTATGTTTGTTGGCTGCTTGTATGTCTTCTTTTGAGAAGTGCCTATCCATGTTCTTTGTCCACTTTTTAATGTGGTTGTTTGTTTTTTGCTTGTTGATTTAAGTTTTTTATAGTCTGGATATTAGTCCTTTATTGGATGCAGAGTTTGCCAATGTTTTCTCCCATTCTTTAGGTTGTCTGTTTACTCTGTTGATAGTTTATTTTGCTGTGCAGAAGCTCTTTAGTTTAATTAGGCCCTTTTTGCCAATTTTTGTTTTTGTTGCAATTGCTTTTGAGGACTTAGTCATAAATTATTTGCCAAGGCCAATGCCCAGAAAGATATTTTTAGGTTTTCTGCTAAGATTTTTAAGGTTTGAATCTTACATTTAAATCTTTTGTCTTTTTGTATATGGCGAAAGAAAGGAGTCTGGTTTTATTCTTCTGCATACTGTTAACAAGATTTTCCAGTACCATTTATTGAATAGGGAGTCTTTTCCCCATTGCTTGTTAGTGTCAACTTTGTCAAAGATCAATTGGTTGCAGGCATGTGGTTTTATTTCTGAGGTTTTTATTCTGTTGCATTGGTCTATGTGTCTATTTTTGTACTAATATTTTGTTGTTTTTGGTTACTATCATCTTCAAACTGTGTATGAAGTCAGGTAATGTGATGCCTCCGGCTTTGTTCTTTTTGCTTAGGATTGCTGTGGTTGTTTGGCCTCTATTTTTTTTTTTTTGGTTTCATATGAATTTTAGAATAGTTTTTCAGAATTCCGTGAAAACTGATGTTGATCATTTGATAGGAATAGTGTTGAATTTGTAGATTGCTTGTGACACTATGGACATTTTAACAATGTTGATTCTTCTAATCCATGAGTATGGAATATTTTTCTATTTGTTTGTGTCATCTATGATTTATTTCATCAGTTTTTTGTAGTTCTCCATGTAGAGATCTTTCATCTCCATGGTTAGATGTATTCCTAGGTGTTTTTTTGTGGCTATAATAAGCGGGATTACCTTCCTGAGTTGGTTGCATGTTAGTGGTATATAGAAGTGCTACTGGGTTTTGAATGTTGATTTTAATATCCTGAAACTTTACTGAAGTTGTTTATCAGGTCTAGGATTCTTTTGGTGGAGTCTTTAGGATTTTCTAGGTATAGAATTATATTGTCAGTGAAGAGAGATAATTTGATTTCCTCTTTTCCTGGTTTAATGTCTTTTTATTTTTTTCTTTCTCTTGCTTGATTGCTCTGACTAGGACTTCCAGTACTATGTTGAATAGGAGCAGTGAGAGTGGGAATCCCTGTTTAATTACAGTTTTCAAGGGGAGTGCTTCCAGCTTTTGCCCATTCAGTATGATGTTGGCTATAGATTTGTCACAGATGCCTTTATTATTTTGAAGTATTGTCTCTTGATGTGTAGTTTCTTGAGGTTTGTTTTTTTTTTCACTCATGAAAGGATTGGATTTCATTGAAATATTTCTCATCTATTGAGATGATCATATGAGTTTGTTTTAATTCTGTTTATGTAGTGAATCATGTTTGTTGATTTGTGTATTGTGAACCAACCTTACATCCCAAGAATAAAGCCCACTTGATCATGGTGAATTAACTTTTCAATGCACTGCCGGATTTGGTTTGCTAGTATTTTATTGAGGATTTTTGCAACTATGTTCATCAGGTTTAATTGGCCTTTGGTTTTATTTTTTCTTGTGTCCTTGCCAGATTTTGGTATTAGGATGATACTGGTTTCGTAAAATGAGTTAGGGAAGAGTTCCTTCTCCTCAGTTTTTTGAAATAGTTTCAGTAGGATTGGTACTAGCTCTTTTTTTTTTTTTTTTTTTTTTTTTTTTTTGAGACGGAGTCTCGCTCTGTCGCCCAGGCTGGAGTGCAGTGGCCGGATCTCGGCTCACTGCAAGCTCCGCCTCCCGGGTTCACACCATTCTCCTGCCTCAGCCTCCGGAGTAGCTGGGACTACAGGCACCCGCCACCTCGCCCGGCTAGTTTTTTGTATTTTTTAGTAGAGATGGGGTTTCACCGTGTTAGCCAGGATGGTCTCGATCTCCTGACCTCGTGATCCACCCGTCTCGGCCTCCCAAAGTGCTGGATTACAGGCGTGAGCCACCACGCCCGGCCGGTACTAGCTCTTTTTACGTCTGCTAGAATTCAGCTGTGAATCCATCTGGTCCACAGCTTTTTTTGGTTTGTGGATTTTTTTTTTTTCAAATTACAGATTCAATTTTGGAACTTGTTATTGGACTGCTCAGGGTTTCAATTTCTTCCTGTCAATCTTGGGAAGTTATGTGTTTCCAGGAATTTATCCATTTCTTCTAGATTTTCTAATTTGTATGCATAGATGTGTTTATAGTAGTCTCTGAGGATCTTTTGTATTTCTGTTGAATCGGTTATAATGCCACCTTTGTCATTTCTGATTGTGTTTATTTGAATTTTCTCACTTTTTTCTTTGTTAATCTAGTTTGCAGTCTATTGGTCTTGTTTATCCTACCAAAGAACCCACTTTTTGTTTTGTTGATTCTTTCTATGTATTTTGGGTCTCAATTGTATTTAGCTCTACTCTGATTTTAATTATTTCTTTTCTTCTGCTTACTTTGGAATTAGTATGTTCTTGTTTTTCTAGTCCCTGTAAGTGGTAGAGTGTTAATCTGAGATCTTTCTAACCTCTTGATGTAAGTATTTAGTACAATAAATTTCCCTCTTAACACTGCGTTGTTGCATGCCAGAGATTTTGTCATGCTGTGTCTCCATTATCATTTGTTTCAAATAATGTTTTGATTTCTGCATTAATTTTACTGTTTACCAAGAAGCCATTCAGGAGCAAGTTATTTAGTTTCCATGTCATTGTGTGGTTTTGAGAGTTCCTCTTGGTTTGATTTCTATTTCCATTCCACTAAGGTCTGACAATATGCTTGGTATGATTTCACTTTTTTTGAATTTGTTGAGACTTGCCTAATGGCTGAGAATGTGGTAGATTTTAGAGTATGTACCATGTGCAGATGAGAAGATACATATCCTGTGGTTATTAGGTGGAGTATTCTGTAGATGTCTATTAGAACCAATTGGCCAAGGGCCAAATTTAAGTCCAGAATTTTTCTGTTAGTTTTCTGCCTTGATAATCTAATACTATCAGTGGGGTGTTCAAGTCTTCCAGTATTATTGTGTAGCTATGTCAAAAATGGATTAATCTTATCAGTTGGCATATCCTGACAATGTTTCTAGCATTTTAAGATTATTATTTATTGACATTATAATATCTTCTGGGGGTTTATTTTAATATTTAGTTTAATGAATAAGATAAAGTAGCTGTGATGAAGGTCTGGAACAGCATCTGCCTAAAAGGCAAATATAGTGATTACTCTTTACATATAACCTAAAATCTGGAACAATATAGCATCTAAGGATAAAAGAATTTAAATTGTAGGTGCATAAGGCTTGCATCCTGATATATCTGAAATGTGTTCCATATTGCCTTGGCTATCAATTTCTCTAATTTTTCTATTTGATTAGAAGTTACTCATTTTGGAGGAAATGATGCAATTCCAATTTGAACTGTCTCATACCTTTTAATCAGAATTTTCCCAAAGCACAAAAGTGAAAATGTAAAAGTTGCTGTGTTTCATTAGTTTCGTTCTTTTGAATGTTGCTACACTGAAAGCTCTGTGTGAAATTATTAGAAGACAAGTTTTCAAATGGTTGTAAAAGAAGATGCATATATGGGGACTCACTCAAAGGGCATTATTTAAAAAAGAAATTTCCAGCCACCCAGATCTCAGGGTAGCTATGTCCATTCAAGGATAGAGAATCCACCATCTGTATGATTATTTTTACGTCTGAACTTTTTTATACACCAGAGAGACTCAAAACTTTCAGGGTCATTTGCCCAGCAGGTAGTGGAATGTCCTGTGCAATAGATTCCAATTAATATGACCATGTTCAATGGCCCTTTACCACCAATGATGTATAACTGCTTTCCACTTGGCTTTATATGGTACTTCTTTGTTACAGCTGCAACCAGGTCTATCGCCCCTTTGATAAAAATTTCAGTTACCCCAGGGAGAAGCTTTCAACTTTATTAAGTATTGAAGTCTGTACATTTGTTCTTCTTTGGAAGAGCAGATCAAAAGCACGCTTTCTAAGTAAGTAATCTGATAAATTAGGATAGCATTTACAGACTTGGGCAAAATGTTTTTCCGTAATTGAAACCTGAGAACCTGTGTCAACTGACTATACTATTATAAACTTCTTAGCATTTAACAAGAGTTTCTTTTATTTTTTGAAAGTAAATAGAATTCCTTGATTTGATTTAACCAATTCTTTAGCATGCTGTTTCCTTTTTGTTGTGGTTAGGAAAACTTCAGTGTAGGTTTAGAGATAGAAAACTGATGATCAAGAAAAAAAAGCAATTAGATGATCAAGTTGTGGTATAGACAAGAGCCCATGTTGTCGTCTTATCTCTGGCATTAATTTACTGTAAAAACTTGAGGAAGCCACTTAATTTTTCTGGGTCACAGTTTCCTTATCTTTAAAAAGGGATGATTGGCTAGATTATGTGTAAGACTTCTGCTGATTCTGAAATTCTCTGATTCTAAGTCTTAGGCAGAATAAGGCTAGAAACAGAATACCTTATATTTGCATGCAGCCATTTTTACTTTGCATCTCCTCCCTGCTTCAATTCCAGGTTGGGTTTGGCAATGGAATAATATGGTGCTATTTTATCTTTGGGTAGGAATGATCACTGGTTAAAACCAGAGTAGTAATACCTTCACAAAGGAGACTAGACAGTTGTATTTCTCCCACTCTACTAGAATGTTGAAAAGGCACCAGATTTATTGAGAAAATTGTCCCTTCTTCGCGTACATTTACAATAAAAATACAAATAAATTCAGATTTCTCCATAGCTGATGGGACAAATTTTGCCTTCTGTGTTAGTCTGAATCTGAGGGTTACCCCTGTTATTAGCATTTTCAAAGACTTAGATTGAGACCTTTGAATTCCAATTTGTGGGATTTGGATGCTTAAAAAGGATAACTTGGGCTGGGCATGGTGGCTCACTCTAATCCCAGCACTTTGGGAGGCCGAGGCAGGCGGATCTTTTAGGTCAGGAGTTCTTGACCAGCCTGGCCAACGTGGTGAAATCCTATCTCTACTAAAAATATAAAAATGAGCCACGCGTGGTGGCAGGCACCTGTAATCCCAGCTACTTGGGGAGGCTGACGCAGGAGAATGGCTTGAACTTGGGAGGTGGAGGTTTCAGTGAGCCAAGATCGCGCCACTGTACTGCAGCCTAGGTGACAGAGTGAGACTCCATCTCAAGCAAAAAAAGAAAGGATAACCTGAATCAAAATGTACATCATATGTTGCCAAAGACTAAATATAATTTCTTACAGTATTTTGTCAATGGATGCTTACAATATATACACTCCATGTAGACATCCTAAAAATGTTTTAGCATTAAAAAGTTGGAAACTATTTTGTAGACCAATTCTTTCTAAATTTTAAGTTCTGATGATTGGGGATCAAGTAAGGGCTATGTTCTTCAGAATCTTAAAAAGGCTAAATACTAATACAGTTGTGATATTAGTAGAAACTTTTCCTGGGAGGTAGGGATTTAAGAGCCAAGTTTCTCATCTCAGATCCTCAGCAATTCGTTTCTGATATTGGGCTATTCACTTGTTCTGTCTGTTACTGTTTTCTCATTTTTAACATTATATCAAACCTGTGCAAGAGGTTCCTTTTCTTTCCTGTCCTGTCCTGTCTTGTCCTGTCCTGTCCTGTCTCGCTCTGTTGTCCAGGCTGGAATGCAATGGAGCGATCTTGGCTCACTGCCACCTCTGCCTCCTGGGTTCAAGCTATTCTCCTGCCTCAGCCTACTGAGTGGCTGGGATTACAGGCACCTGCCACCATGCCCAGCTGATTTTTGTATTTTTTGTAGAGACAGGGTTTCATCATGTCGGCCAGGCTGGTCTCGAACTCCTGACCTCGTGATCTGCCCGCCTCAGCCTCCCAAAGTGCTGGGATTATAGGTGAGAGCCACCATGCCCACCCAAGAGCTAGTTTCTTAAAGGTTAACTGCACTCTCCCAGCACTTTGGGAGGCCGAGACGGGCGGATCACGAGGTCAGGAGATCGAGACCATCCTGGCTAACACAGTGAAACCCCGTCTCTACTAAAAATACAAAAAAAAACTTAGCCGGGCGAGGCGGCAGGCGCCTGTAGTCCCAGCTACTCGGGAGGCTGAGGCAGGAGAATGGCGTGAACCCGGGAGGCGGAGCTTGCAGTGAGCTGAGATCCGGCCACTGCACTCCAGCCTGGGTGACAGAGCGAGACTCCGTCTCAAAAAAAAAAAAAAAAAAAAAAAAAAAAAAAAAAAGGTTAACTGCACTGTAGAACCTTAAATTATATAAATAAATTTTATGTATGTGGTTGTGTTTAAAATCCTCTTATTTGTTTTGAACTTAGAATGGGTATTTTACTCATGCATGACTTTGTAACATTATTCAATGATAAAAATATTGGTTCACGGACTTATTCAGATTTTCTGAATCTTGACCCATTTCATTTTACAATATCAAAAATTATTTTGTTAATATCACCACTAATCTCATCAGGAAAGCTTGTAAGTATTGAAAAACTACCAAGTTCATAGCAGTAGATTCAAGGTTTCTAAAATTTTAATTTTCTAGCTCACATTTTGATCATAGGCAATAAATACCATCTGTTGTTTTTCTTGAAGTGACAGGCTTACTTTGTCCATTAAAATTAAAATCTGCCAAATAATCTGAAAATTCATTTGTCTGTCAGTCTTCTTTTTCAAGTAAAAATGATGTTGTATAAAAATGTATGCTGGTTCCATTTGTAACTCAGTTGCATGAATTTCTTTTCCTAGAGACAACTATCATATTTCAATATGTGGTAGAAATGCTTCATATGCACTTCCCATTTTGTAATATGGAATATTAATAAGGTGTATACTCAAGGGTTTAGATTTAATAAAGTTAATCATTTTTATTGCTTTATAAAGGACATTATTAAGTGAAACTGACATTTTATTTTTATTGTGAACATGTGGTGGTGAAGATTGTGCTAACTGCCAGTGTACTTTGGTATCACAGCCTTGATTCTTTCTAAGGAACCTACGGGTTTACCTACCATTGCCTTAGCAACACTGGCAATTACAGCATAATGAAGAAGAAAAATCACATCTTAGTTTTATCATAAAAACAGCTTTGGCCTTGTAGACTTCTTGAAATGGTCTTGGAGATCTCGGGAGTATTTGAATTGCATTTTGAAAATCTCTGAACTAAGCCTGGCCAACATGGCAAAAACCTATCTCTACTAAAAATACAAAAATTAGCTGGGTGTGGTGGCGGGTGCCTGTAATCCCAGCTACTCAGGAGGCTGAGGCAGGAGCACTGCTTGAACCTGGGAGGTGGAGGTTGCAGTGAGCCATGATTGTGCCACTAGACTCCAGCCTGAGAGTCTAGACTGGGCGCAAGAGCACAACTCTGTCAAAAAAAAAAAAAAAAAAAAAAGAAGCTGACTAGAGTTCAATATTGTTACAGTCTTGAATTTCCCCTTCTGTTGTCAGAAAAATGGGCCAGCTTCTTACTGCTCCATTTCCCATGAAGTTAAAACATCAAAAGTAAGAAACTATTAACACTGAGGCCCACTCATTAAAAGCAGGGACCGGCTTCTTAATGACTAGATTGCCTTGTCTTGCTGAGACAAAATTTAATAGCAGTAGGTGGGAACTTGAACTAATGTAGTCAATACCTGGTGAGCAGTACATAGTTGCTTGCTTCTGAATATACTTGCCTCATTTTCCAAAGTGAAATAATAATAAACAGACCTTTAAGAAATTTTTGGACAGGGCTAGCTCCCAAGGGGCAGTTCGGGACGGAGAGCAGGTGCCGGGGTCGGGGTGGCAGCGGTGGCCTGAGCCTCGAAGTCCACGCCTGCTGCTGCTGCAGCAGAGGCTGAGGGACCCGCCGAAGCGCTGTCGCCGGAGAGTGAGGGCCCTGCTGCCGTGGTGAAACCAGCCCAGATAAGTTACAGGACTGTCCCCCAGGTCTCCTGCCCAGCAAGCCAGCGCCGTGACCAGGTGTGGGGGATGATGGTGGCGTCTCTCACTCACTTGTGAAGGCTGGAACCCAGGGAACGCGCGGTGATCTAAGGATTCTCCAGACATCGCCGCAGCCCCACCACGACCAGCCGAGGCAGCAACAGCAACAGCTCGGGCACATGAACGGAACCGCTGGACTCCAGGTTCCTTGCTGGGGGTTGAGCGTGGCCTGAGGGACAGGCCCTGGGTCCCGGGATGCCTCTGACCAAGCCCAGCGAACAGGAGGGTGACAGTGGGAAGGCCGGCCAGGAGCCATCCCCCGAGCCAGGCACTGAAATCGTCCTGGCAGCTCAGGAAGCCCGGGAAGTTCTCCAAACTGGTCCTGCTCACAGCATCCAACCAAGATGAGGATGGGGTGGGCTTCAAGCCCCAGGAAGTGCACTGCGTCCTGTCGCTGGAGATGACTGGCCCGGCCACCTTCGCCAGCACCTTGCAGATCCTGCCAGCTGAGGAGCAGGGAGGGGCGGTCCAGCCAGCCCCCCAGATGCCTAAACAGAAGAGCAGCAAGCTGGACACAGCACCCGCATTCCCTGGAGTTCCTGAGGACACCATTCGGGGGTCGCCTCCTGGTGCTGGAGTCCTTCCTGTACAAGCAGGAGAAGGCTGTGGGGGACAAGGTGTACTGGAAGTGCCACCAGCACCCTGAGCTGGGCTGCCAGGGCCGGGCCATCACCTAAGGTCTGCGGGCCACAGTGTTGCGGGGCCACTGCCACGCGCCCCATGATGAGCAAGGCCTGAAGGCCTGGCGCCAGTGGGAGAAGCCGCCCAGCCTGGCCCTGCCAGAGGGCTTGGGAGATCCCTGGGATCCTGAGGGCCCTGGAAGCTGAGTGCAGGAGCTGCTGGAGGGGGTGGGCCTGTGGCACTGCCCCAAGGAGCCGGAGCCAGAGCCCACCCCTGGGCTGGTGCTGAGCAAGCCGGCCCAGAGGAGGGCGACGGACCCCAAGTCCTGTCGCTGCTGAGCCTGACGCCCAAGAAGTGCTCGATCCTGGGGCTGGGACAGGCCCGGCCCCTTGAGTTCCTGAGGAGGTGCTACGGGGGCAGCTTCCTGGTGCACAAGTCGTTGCCCTACAAGCAGGAGAAGGCCCTGGGGGAGAAGGTGTATTGGACCTGCCGGGACCATGCGCTGCACAGCTGCCTGAGCCGGGCCATCACTCAGGAACAGCGGGTGACCGTGATGCGTGGCTACTGCTACCCACCTGACGTGGAGGGCCTGGAGGCCCGGCAGCAGCAGAAGGCCATGGAGACTCTGCAGGCTATGCAGGACGGCCCTGGGAGCCAAGTGGACACGCTCCTCCTAGGCGTGAACAGTCTTCTCTACCGCAGAGGCCCCGGACCCCTGATTGTCACCAGGCCCCAGCCTGGAAAGCCAGCGAAGGTCGAAGACCAGGAGCTGCCAACCCATCCCCAAGCCCTGGAAGGATCCCTGGATGAGGACCAGGACATGGATGCAGACCCCGGAAGCCCTGAGTTCCTGCGGTCCCCGCTGGGGGGCAGCTTCCTGGTGTACAAGTCCTTCTTCTACAGGCAGATGTATTGGACCTGCTGGGACCAGGCCCGCATGGGCTGCCGCAGCCGCGCCATCACCCAGGGCCAGCGGGTCATGGTCATGCACAGGCACTGCCACCCACTGGACCTGGGTGGCCTGGAGGCCCTGCGGCAGCGGGAGCACTTCTCCATCCTGTCACAGTGGGACTGCCCAGAACCCTTCTGGTCCCTGGAATTCTGAGGACTTCCCTGGGGGGCAGGTTCCTGGTGCCCAAGTCCTTCCTCTAGAGGAAGGAGAAGGCAGCCAGGAATAAGGTGTACTGGATGTACCAGGATTAGGCTTGGCTGGGCTGCCGCAGCTGCGCCATCACCTGGGGCCAGCGGGTCATGGTCCTTCGCAGCCACTGCCACCAGCCCGACCTGGAGGGCATAGAGGCCTTGAGGCAGTGGGAGCGGCTCCCCAGCATGACCCAGCAGGAGGACCCAGAAAAGATTCAAGTTCAACTGTGCTTCAAGACGTGTTCTCCTGAAAGCCAGCCGATTTATGGGTAATTGTATTAGTTATCTAATGGTGCGTCACCAATTACAACATAACGTAGTGGGCTTAAAACAACAATGACAAAAACAAAAATAAATTTTTGGTACAGGGGTAAGGCCAGATGTGCATCTTGCCTGAGGCCAAAGCCCATGTACTTGGCCACTACTTTATACTGATCTCTAGGCCGCTACCTAGCTCTGAAAGTCAGTGATTCTGGAAGACAAATATCTTTCTAAAGTGGCAAATAAGGCTGTTGGTAGGATTTGCGGTGGAACTGTAAGGATTTCAGCAAATACAACATATAGTTTTTAACCATATGGAATGTATACTGTGGCCTGGTAGTTAAAAGAGCAGGCTTTGAACATAAGCTGTTCAAAGCCCAAAACTATCATTTACCAGCTTTGTGATTTGGGGAAGTTGCTTGACCTCTTTTGCTTCAGAGTACTCATTTGTAAGATGAAATGATGAGGGATAATGATAATAATGCTACCTATTGAGGCTTCAATTAGTGATGGTTTGGTAGGTAGTAGAACACATGGTAAGCATTAGTAAATCTTGGCTTTTATAATTATCTGCTGTGCTGAACACGTGATAGCCATGCAGTACAAATTGGCTATTATTATTTAACACACTTCCTCCTTCTTCTCATTACTGGTGCAAACACAAGCGTCATTTGTTATTCATTTGTATGTTCATTTGTCTGTTCTACAGTGATCTTCTGAACCTAGTATATAACAGTCACTGTGCCAGGCGATGACCCTGATCTAGTCCGATAGTTGGCAACTCCAACATAGCTATTATTTTCATTTTACTCTAGTTACTAGGGAAGAAAAGTAGTACATTGCTTTTTCATAGGTTTCCTCAGATCATGCAGTTCGTGTCGCGCATCCCACCATTTTCCTCTATTATTTCAGATTAAAGACAGGTGCTAATAATTGCATCTTGATCTTTAAGCCAACATTTTAAATCAAACAAACATAGATAGGAAAGTAAGTGTCTCCCATTTTCTAATATTGTTGTAAAGGTTGTAAAAATTCAAGCCAAAAAAACACTTTATATGGTATATATATTTTTTTATGAAAGTTAAAACATAAGCTAATATTACATTGATAATTACAAATATATTCTTTGAGAGGAATATCTCTAATCTATTTTTCACCATGTGTGATGCACTTGGTGCTTGAAGATTTCTTAAGAACTGCATATATACAGATGAAAATGAAGTTCTTTACTATTATCCTTATCACAAATAAATTTCTTGAGAATGTAAAGATTCCGCGTGAGAACCCAAAAACATAACTGCTAACAATTTATTCACTGAAACTGAAACTAAGATTTGAAAATTTAAAGAAGATAATCTTTGAATGGTAGGAAAAGCTAATCATTTTCCTTTAATAGTTCTTAAGCGTCATTCTTCCTGAAAATTTAAATTCTTCCTAATCTTAGCAAATACTACAATCAGTAAAAATCATACAGGTGTACAGCAAATGTGTCTTTAAAATTTTATGTCCTACAGATTTGAAAATTAAATTGTATTTTAAATGTATTAAGAGAAATCCCCATATAAGAGAATGCTAGGATGAATCATTTCAGTAAGGAATTCTATTGTTAGCCACAGGAAAATTCTCTCTAAATTATATTTTGAGTGTCTGGATTTGTGTATTTCATGTATTTTAAGGCAAGATATGTTTATAGTAGAAGCTATTACAAAAGCATTTCTTTTCTATTTATCAAGTTAGAATCACACCTTAAGTTATTCTAGTAAAGTATCCCGAAGGAAAATAACAACAACAACAACAACAACAACAACAACAACAAAAAAAACAACTAGGAGTCATGGGCTGAGTCTTCTACCAGTAATAGAATTAATTTTAGTGTGCATTTTCCTTGACCTCACACCATTCGATACCATTGGTTACTCCCTCTTTCTTGAATGTGCTCTTCTTTTGACTTATGCTGACACTTGTTTAAACTGTTTCTCTCTTACCTCTTTGGCTGCTGCTGCTTCCGAGCCCTTTTCTCTCTTCTCCTTTACTACCATTAGCGATCTCTACCTCTAGATATTAGAGCTATTTAGGTAACAGTCCTGGGCTGTTCTGTTTTTACACAGCTAGACTTCATGGATCCAAATCCTGGTTACAGGGCTTGAACTCACTACAGGCAAGGCTTAAACTCTGTTTGCCTCAGCTTCCTAAAATATAAAAGAGAATAATAATAGTTCCTATTTCATGGGGTTATTGTGAGGATTAAGTAAATACATTTAAAGAATTTAGGCTGGGTGCAGTAGCTAACGCCTGTAATCCCAGCACTTTGGAAGGCCTAGACATGTGGATCACTTGAGATCAGGAGTTCAAGACCAGCCTGGTCAACATGGTGAAACCTGTCTCTACTAAAAATATACAAAAATTAGCTGGGCGTGGTGGTGCATGCCTGTAATCTCAGCTACTCAGAAGGCTGAGACCAGAGAGAATCACTTGAACCTGGGAGGCGAATGTTGCAGTGAGCTGAGATTGCACCACTGCACTCCACCCTGGGCGACAGGATGAGACTCCATTTAAAAAAAAAAAAAAAAAAAAAGACCTTAGAACACTGCATTTGGGTTGTTTATTTGGTTTTTGAGATGGAGTCTCACTCTGTCCCCCAGTCTGGAGTACAGTGGCGTGACCTTGGCTAACTACAATCTCCACCTCCTGGTTTCAAGCAATTCTCCTGCCTCAGCCCCTGGAGTAGCTGGGATTACAGGCGCCTGCCACCATGCCCGTTTAATTTTTGTATTTTTAGTGGAGATGGGGTTTCACCATGTTGGCCAGGCTGGTCTTGAACTTCTGACCTCAGATGATCCACTCACCCAGGCCTCCCAAAGGCCTGGGATTACAGGTGTGAGCCACTGCGCCCAACTGGTATTTTTAATTGTTTTTATTCTGTAGCATATTCGTTCTCTATGTAATGCATCAATTCCCATCCACATGTTGACAAATCCTAAATTTATATCTCCAGTCTCTCTGCTGAGGTTCAGACTGTATATATCTGACTACTAGTATCTTCACTTGGATGTCTCTCAGATACATCAAATTATGTTCAGAACCGAAAGTTAAATTATTAATCTTCCTTTTTCTAGATGTCTTCCCCACCCGCAAATTGGTCCTTCTCAAAATATTACAAAGTTAGTAAATAACATCTCTATCCCCTCGGTTCAAACAGAAATAGGACAGGTATTTAAACTTTTTAAAAAAACTTTTTAATATGAAAATTTATAATATATATAAAAATAGAGAGAATCCCTAGCTTCAACAATTAGCATGGCGAATCTTTTTTCATTTATGTTTCCACCCACTCCACCACGTCCCAAACTAGATTATTTGGAAGTGAATTCTAAATACCATACTATTTTATGCGTATTTAGTTGTGCATGTGTCTCTGAAACAATCCTCTTAAAATATTTATGAAAATATTATAACTTGTCACAAATTTTTCCTTTTATTTCACTGTCAATTTAAATCAGAATCCACACAAAGTCCATAAACGGCAAATGTTGATATATGTCTTACATTTTTTTAATCATTCTCATTCTTATTCACCTCATCCCAAATATATTTGTTGAAGAAATGTTTGCCCTGTAGTTTTTTTTTTTTGACCCTCTAATTTCCTGTAAATTGGTAGTTTGAGCTGAAGGCTTAACTTGGTTTTGTTCAGGTTTGCTTTTTTATAGGAATAGTTTATGGAAAGTGTTGGGTACTTTCATCAGGAAGCACAGAAAGTCAAATTGTCTCTCCTTTTTGTGTTGTGAACAACTGTTGATGGTTATTGTTTAGAATAGATCCATTATATCATTAGTGGTTACAAAATGTTAATATTCTATTTTTAAATCAGTGTTTCATTTATTGGTTGAAATTCTTCTATAAAGATAAACTTCTCCTTACAACTTTTGGTTATCCAGCAGTACCTTTCATATAGGAAAGACAAAATATTCTTCTCCTTTATTCATCAGCTTTCAGTGTGATTAGTTCATTCTGTATCATCTTCCATGAGTGATCAGTGAACTTTTTTTTTTTTGAGACAGAGTCTTGCTCTGTTGCCCAGATTGAAGTGCAGTGGTGTGATCTTGGCTCACTGCAACCTCCACCTCCCGGGGTCAAGCAATTCTCCCACCTCAACCTCCCAAGTAGCTGGGACTACAGGTGCACACCACCACACCCGGTTAATTTTTTGTATTTTCAAGGTAGAGACAGGGTTTCACCATGTTGGCCAGGCTGGTCTGGAACTCCTGGTTCAAGTGATCTTCCCTCCTTGGCCTCCCAAAGTGCTGGTATTACAAGCATGAGCCACTGTGCCTGGCTGATCAATGAACTTTTAAAAATGTTTTTAAGTGTTTTAGTCCACTGCATTAGTTATTTTTATTGATGCTCAACTTATGCCATCTTTAAAGAGTAGAGGCTTCTTCAGTTTGGCTCCTGAGTCCTTTTGACAAATTTCAATTGTACTTAATAGCTTAATGTTTTCAATATTATAAGATATATCAAGATTATCATAGACATCTTCTGCTGTAGTAGAGATATCATCCATTTCTCTAAGGTATTTAGTATTGGGAAATGGTATTTAGAGACCATGGTCTGGGTTTTAGGAGTGCTCATTGTTGCTTCATTGGTCATTGTTTCTACACTTGTTCAGTGAACGTAGCTAAGGAATACATACTTTTTTGTTTGTTTGTTTGTTTGTTTGTTTCGAGACGGAATCTCACCCTGTCACCCAGGCTGGAGTGCAGTGGCCTGATCTTGGCTCACTGCAAGCTCTGCCTCCTGGGTTCACGCCATTGTCCTGCCTCAGCCTCCTGAGTAGCTGGGACTACAGGTGCCTGCCACCATACCCTGCTAATTTTTTGTATTTTTAGTAGAGATGGGGTTTCACCGTGTTAGCCAGGATGGTCTTGATCTCCTGACCTCGTGATCCACCTGCCTCAGTCTTCCAAACTGCTGGGATTACAGGCTGAGCCACTGCGACCAGCTGGAATACATATATTTTTTTAAGAGAAAATCTGATTTCATAATATTTTAATTTAGTTTAATTATTATTATTTAAATTTGTTTCCTATCAATTTTCATTTTAGGTTAAGGGGGTACATATGCAGGTTTGTTATATGGATAAATTGCATGTCATCAGAGTTTGTGTACAGATTATTTCATCATCCAGGTAAGAAGTATAGTACTCAATAGGTAGTTTTTCAGTTCTCACCGTCCTCCCACCCTCTGCCTTTAAGGAGGCCCTGGTGTCTATTGTTTACTTTTTTGTGTCCATATGTACTCAATGGTTAGCTCCCACTTATAAGTGAGAACATGTGATATTTGGATTTTCTGTTCTGCATTGCTTCAATTAGGATAATGGCGTCATGCTCCATCCACATTGCTGTAAAGGACATGACTTCATTCTTTTTTTATAGCTGTGTAGTATTCCATGGTATATATATACCACATTTCCTCACCAGTTCACTGCTGATGGGCATCTAGGTTGATTTTGTGTCTTTGCTATTGTGAATATTGCTTTGATAAACATACATGTGCATGCCTTTTGATAGAATGATTTACATTCCTTTGGGTGTATATCCAGTAATGGGATTGCTGGGACAAATGGTAATTCTGTTTTATGTTCTTTGAGAAATCTCCAAACTGCTTTCCATGGTGGTTGAACTTGTTCACATTCCCATCAGCAGTATATGTGTTCCCTTTTCTGCACAACTTTGCCAGCATCTGTTGTTTTTGACTTCTTAATAATAGCCATTCTGACTAGTGTGAGATGGTATCTTACTGTGTTTTTTTTTTGTTTCTCTAGTGATTATTGATGTTGAACATTTTTTTCATATGTTTATTATTGACATTGTATAAGTCTTCTTTTGAGAAATTTCCAGTTATATCCTTTACCCATTTTTTAAGAGTAGTGTTTTTTTTTTAAGGTGTGTACTTTTTATTGCACTGGTATCAAGTTAGTGTACAGGGAAGCCCAGGCTGCCTCCACCCTCCACCCACTCCCAGGGAGACCAAAAGCCTTCATACATCTCAAGTTGGGAGACAGAAAACAGGGGTCACAATGCCAATCATTCAAAATAAAACAAAATTAAAAAGTACTAAGGCAAAGATTTAAGAATTGTGCATTACATAATATACATGAAAGCAATGCTGTCACCTTCCTGGACTTGGAAGAGGATTGGACCATTCTCCCTAGAGAGAAATATGGAGGCTTTTTGGAGGGCAAGGGACTTCCTGTAACAATGCATCTCACAATATTTGGAATGACTATTAAAAAAAAGAACAATATACAATCAAAGTCTTCAGCCACATTGTAGAACTTTGAGGGATGCTGGCTCCAGCCGATTGCTGACACTGTCATGGTCTAGTTTTTAAATCCTGAGTCAAACCAAAGACAAAAACAAAAACAAACAAAAAACAAAAACAAACTAATGCGTGCCAGTGTCATCTTGTTTTCTGCACAGGTTTGGTTTTTGTCAAGAAAGAGTGTAACGAAACAAAGGAAACTAAGTGACAGTCTGCCTAGAGGCATCTGCAGTGGACGATGCAGGGGTGGGACTTATGGTACTCCTGCTTGCTGATCCACATCTGCTGGAAGGCTGGCAGCCAGGCCAGGATGGAGCCACGGGACCCATACAGAGTATTTGCACTCAGGAGGACCTATGATCTTTATCTGCATTGTGCTGGAAGCCAGGGTGGTGATCTTCTGCATCCTGTGGGGGATGCCAGGGTACACAGTGGTGCTACTGGACAGTACTGCGTTGGCGTACAGGTCTTTGCAGATGTCCACGTCACACTTCATGGTGGAGTTGAAGGTAGTTTCATGGATGCCACAGGGTTTCATGCCCAGGAAAGAAAGCTGGAAGAGAGCTTTGAGGCAGAGGACCTGCTCGTTGCTGATGGTGCTGACCTGGCCTTCAGGCAGCTTGCAGCTCTTCTCCAGGGAGGAGCTGGAGGCCACAGTGACCATCTCTTGCTGGAAGTCCAGGGTGAGGTAGCACAGCTTCTCCTTGATATCTCATGCTCTCTTGCTCCACGGTGGTGGTACAGCTGTAGACATACTCCCTGGGGCTCTTCATGAGGTAGTCAGTTGGGTCCAGATGCAGGATGGCACTGGGGAGGGCGTGCCCCTTGCAGATGAGCACAGTGTGGGTGACCCTGCCAGAGTCCATCATGATGCCAGTGGTACAGCCAGAGGCTTACAGGGAAAGCACGGCCTGAATGGCCACATACATGGCTGGGGTATAGAAGGTGTCAAACATGATCTGGGTCATCTCATGGTTGGTCTTGGGGTTCGGGGGGGGGCCCAGTCAGCAGCACAGGGTGCTCCTGAGGAGCCACATGCAGTTCATTGAAGAAGGTATGGTGCCAGATCTTCTCCATTGGTAACCGTGCCATGCTCGGTGGGGTATTTCAGGGGCAGGATGCTTCTCTTGCTCTGGGCCTCATTGCCCACACAGGACTTCTTCTGACCCATGCCCATCATCACACCCTTGCACCATGGGTGCCTCACGATGGAGGGGCATCGCTGCCTGCTAAGCTGGCCTTGCATATGCCAGAGCCATTGTCCATGATGAGCACAGCGATATCATTATCTCTGGTGAGCTGGCAGTGGGTGTGGACCCATGGCAGAGTGGCAAGGGCAAGACTCTGCTTATGGGGCAGATGCTGTCTCAGAGGTTAATGTAATCGTTCTTGGCTTGTAGATTTGTCTAAGTTGCTTATAGATTCTGAATATTAGACCTTTGTCAGAGGCATAGTTTGCAAATATTCTCTCCTATCAGTTGTCTGTTTACTTTGTTGATAGTTTTATTTGCTGTGCAGAAGCTCTTTAGGTCTCATTTGTCAATTTTTGTTTTTGTTGCAATTGCTTTTGGAGTCTTCATCATGAAATCTTTGCTAGGGTCTATGTCCAGAATGGTATTTCCTACATTTCTTCTAGGGTTTTTATAGCTTTAGGTTTTACATTTAAGTCTTTAATCCATCTTCAGTTGATTTTTGTATATGGTGAAAGGAAGGCCAGGTGGCTCAGGCAGGGCATGGTGGCTCATGCCTGTAATCCCAGCACTTTGGGAGGCTGAGGTGGGCAGATCACGAGGTCAGGAGATCAAGACCATCCTGGCTAACACAGTGAAACCCCATCTCTACTAAAAATACAAAAACATAAAAAATTAGCTGGGTGTAGTGGCGGGCGCCTGTGTAGTCCCAGCTACTCGGGAGGCTGAGGTGGGAGAGTGGTGTGAACCCAGGAGGAGGAGCTTGCAGTGAACAGATTGCCACCACACTCTAGCCTAGCCTGGGCGATGGAGTGAGTCTCCGTCTCAGAAAAAAAAAAAAAAAAGCAAGTTTCATTCTTCTGCATATGGCTAGCCAGTTGTTCCAGCACCGTTGTCAACTTTGTCACAGATCAGTTGGTTGCAGTGTATGACTTTATTTCTCAGTTCTATAATCTCTTCTATTGGTCTGTATATCTCTACCTGTGTCATGCTGTTTTGGTTACTGTAGCCTTGTCATATAGTTTGAAGTCAAGTAGTATGATGCCTCCAGCTTTAATCTTTTTGCTTAGGATTGCCTTGGCTATTTAGGCTCTTTTTTGATTCCATATGAATTTTAGAATAGTTTTTTCTAATTCTGTGAAATATGTCGTTGGTAATTTGATACGAATAGCATTGAATCTGTACATTGCTTTGGGCAATATGGCCATTTTAACAATATTGATTCTTCCTACCCATGAGCTTGGAGTGTGTTTCCATTTGTTTGTATCATCTCCAATTTCTTTCAGCAGTGTTTTATAATTCCCATTGTTGAGATCTGTCACCTTCCTGGTTAGCTGTATTCCTAGGTATTTTACTCTTTTTGTGGTATTGTGAATGGGATTGCTTCCTTGATTTGGCTCTCAACTTGGATGTTGTTGGTCTATAGAAATCATGATATTTTAATTTTAAATTTAAGATTACAATAGTTTTACTTCTTTGATTTTAAATTCATATTCTCTCTACTATTGTAAAAAAAAAATTGGTTCCTAAATGTGTAAATATAATTACTTATTTTCTTTATCCTTTATCTATTTTTCTTCATCCTAGTTTGTATTATAATAGTTTCAGAAAATCATAACCAATGTTGTCACTAACAATATGATTGTTGAAAATTATTCAAGATCTTTTTTTAAATACATTTTATTTATTTATTTTGAGCTTCAGGGTATATCCAAATAGACGAATGAAATTATTGTGTTTTCAATTTATTTGAAATACTTCTTCTATGTATAATTATGCCATCAGCTCATTGCTTAGATTGGTTTCATTTTGCTTAGATTTTTAGGAATTTAAAAAATTTAACTTTAAATTTTAATTACGTAAAATAGTTACAGGACTTAAATGTACCAAACAAGATCTATTGCAAAAAGTCCATCATTTATTCCTATATTCCTTATAGTTTCTTTCCTCTCCCTGTAAGTAGCCATTTAAAAACCTTTTTGCTTTAGCCTTACATTAAAAAAATGTGAAAACATATGTCTTTGTATCCTCCCTCCTTTCATGTTCTTCCTTTGTATCTCTCCTTTCTACCAATAAATGGTAACATGTTACACTCACTTTTCTTCAGCTTACTTTTTTCACTTTCCTAGAGATCACTTTTATATAAAGTATATAAAAATAGCCAGCTCTGCTAAGCTGGCCTTGCACATGCCAGAGCCATTGTCCATGACGAGCGCAGCGATATCATTATCTCTGGTGAGCTGGCAGTGGGTGTGGACTCATGGCAGAACGGTGAGGGCGAGACTCTGCTTATGGGGCAGATGCTGTCTCAGAGGTTAATGTAATCGTTCTTGGCTTGTAGTTTCCTTTTATAGTTACATATTTCTCAATTGAGTGGGTATATCATGGTTTAGTCAACCAGAACCTTTTGGTAGATATTTGCATTATTTCCAGTTGTCTGCTGGTAAATATTTAACTAGATCTCTATAGGGGAAAAAGTCCTGATTTGGAGTTTGCAAATGTCTGTAGTGTCAATACTCCTACCATGGCTGATTTTAAGCTACTAATATAATGTCACTGAATGAGAAGTGATGTACAGTAGCATATCATTATATAGTATTCCCAGCGTTTGGATACAGTACATGTAAATAATCTGAAGAACATAGTTTTGCTTGTTTTTGTTTTTTGTTTTCTAAATTTTGAGACAGGGTCATGCTCTGTTCCCTAGGCTAGATGGTAGTGATATAATCATGGCTTGCTGCAGCCTTGACTTCCCAGCCCAAACAATTCTCCCACCTCAACTCCCCAAGTAGCTGGGACCACAGGTGTGTGCCACCATACCTGGCCAATTTTGTTTGTTTTTTTGTAGAGACAAAGTCTCATTATATTACCTGGGCTGGTCTTGAACTCCTGGACCCAAGTGACCCTCCCATCTAGGCCTCCCCAAATGCTGAGATTACAGGCATGAGCCACTATGCCTGACTTACCTTTGTTTTTAATATAATTTGTTTAATTGTAAGTCTATATAACATAATTTCAACAGTGACTGTGTTTAAAAACTAGCTTGCAAAATTACTGGAAATGTAACAATCAATTTTTGCAAGTGGATACAAGCAAGTTCTAGTATATTCATTGGTTGCTATTACAAATTTTTCTGTGGTGAATAGCATTGTACCTGTGTCAATTTGGATATTTGCTGGTATAATTTTGGAACAGATTTTTAGAAGTGGGGTTATTGAGTCAAAAGATAAATGTTTCTGTTGCTCAGTTGTCTTTGAAAGAGGCTATACCATTTGGTATTTCCACCAGCATTAAATGAGAGTGTTTGTTTCCCCAAGTCTCATCAGCAGAGAATGCTGTCAAGATTTTGGATTTTTTCTTTTTTTCAAAAATAAAGGTGAGAAATGTATCTCGTTGTAGATCTCATTTGCATTTATCTTATTATGGGTGATGTTGACCATCTTTTTGTATCTGTTAGTCATTACTGACAGTTTCTTCCTTCCCTATTCTTCATATCTAACCAATTACCAAGTATGTTTTTCTTTCTCAGTGTTCATTGTAGCTGTATCAGATAAAACTGTAATCTCTTCATCTGGATTAATTTTTGAGCTTCCTATCTTGTCTTCCTGCATACATTTTGCCTTCTCTAATTAATTCTCTACAAATCAGCCAGCGGAATCTTTCCAAGAAAAATGGACTTGTATAACTCACCTTCTCCTGATACTTCAGTGGCTTCCCACTATACTTTAGAAGCCAAATTGCTTAGTCATACCTATAAGGCATTGGAGACAACTTTATCACAAAAGCATACATAGTTATAAAGAAGGCTGGAATTATAGTATGAAAATGAAAGAAAAGATTTTTTTTCTCATATTAGCACAAATTAAATATGTAATTAATTAGGTAGTGATTAAGTAAAGTTGGAGTTTATTTGAGAAGCTCTCTTAGAGCAGGTGATGAAAATAACCAGGGAAAGAAAGTAGAAGAAGACTATGTACAGGCTGGGTGTGGTGGCTCACACCTATAATCCCAGCACTTTGGGAGGCCAAGGTGGGAGGATTGCTTGAGGCCAGGAGTTCGAGTCTACTTAGTCCTGGCCAACATACCAAGACCCCATCTCTATTGAAAAAAAGAAAAATAAGAAGAATGTATGCAAAGGCTATTAGGCCAAAATTAGCAAGAATTTCCTGGTAGTTGGAGGCAAATGGCAGAGGTAAGTAGAGAAGTAACAGCTAAGTAGAGTCTCTGAGAAGTTGAGAAAGACCTAAGCTATTTCCAGTTTTTGAGGCTTCTGACATATTAAAATAGAAATAAATTCCAAAGCAGGTCTGCAAAATTTATGGTATATTTAAAATACATCTATGTGATATTTGAAACACTAGAAAGTATAATGCAATATAATGGTAGCATTCACAAGATGATTACAGGATTTACGAAAAGATTTTAATTCATAATACACAGCAGGGGATGTTGAATTTTGTGTCTCCTGGATCTCTCCCACCCCTGTATTAGGGTTCTCCAGGGAAATGGAACCAATGGGGGTTGGGAGAGAGACAGAGGGAAATTTATTTATTTACTTATTTAGAGATGGAGTTTCACTCTTGTTGCCCAGGCAATGGTGCAATCTCAGCTCACTGCAACCTCTGCCTCCTGGTTTAAGTGATTTTCCTGCCTCAGTCTCCCAAGTAGTCTCCCAAGTAGCTGGGATTACATGCCTGGCTAATTTTTTGTATTTAGTAGAGACTGGGTTTCACCATGTTAGGCTGGTCTCAAATTCCTGCCTTCAGGTGATCCACCCACCTCGGCCTCCCGAAGTGCTGGGATTACAGGTGTGTGCCACCGCACCAGGCCTGAGAGAAATTTATTATTAGGAATTGGCTCATGCAGTTATGGAGGCTGGCAAGTACACATGTGCAGTGTGGGGCCAGCAGACTGGAGACCCAGGAGAGCTGATGATGCAGATCAAGTATGAAGACAGTTTGCTGATGAATTCCCTTTTGCTAGGAAAGGCTAGTCTTACTGTTCTGTTCAGACCTTCAACTAATTTGATGACGCCAACCCTCATAATGGAGGGCAATATGATTTACACAAAATTTACTGATTTAGATGTTAATCTCATCCAAAACACCCTTCAAGATATACACAACATTAGCCTTCATATACCCAGAGAGAGATGTTGAAGTCCTAAGCCTCAATATCTCAAAATGTGAAGCAACGTTGCTGACACTTCAATTTTAGACTTCCAACCTCCCAAACTGTAAAACGATAAATTTGTATGGCTTAAGCCACGCAGTTTGTGGTACTTTGTGACAGCAGTGCCAGGAAACAAATACAGACTGTATGTATGAATTCAGTTGGAGATAACATCAAATATGTAAATTTGAAGCCCTTCATTATAAAGTTGACAATTGGATTAAATGTCTTTAGGTCAATTCTAATTCACGATAAGTTCATTTTCTAAAACCTGTCAGGAACAGTTTAATGATAACCATTTCACCACAGTATCAGGGGAAAGACTAAGTTTTGGGAAATAGTTTAATAATTCACCAAACTGGCCTATGTTCACCACTTCAGTCCAACCATCAGTAGACTCTCGGAGCTGCACATGGTTAAGGTTCATAACTTACAAAGCAAGTGTGGTCATTTATGGGAGTGGCTGGTATAAGGTAGCTTTGCTCTACACTAGTCAACAGGCCCCCAACCAGTACCAGAGTGATTGTTGGGTTCAAGAGACCCATCAAATAGTTGAAACAAAGTTTTGGGAAGAAAGATTCTACTTTATTTAGCAAATTAAATTTCCCCTTAGAATGAAAAGAAGCCATTCTCCTAACAGTATGGTCCTAGTACTTTCTTCAGACCTAGATTCCTATGGTTGGTTTAAGTTGTAAAATTCTGTGTCTTTTCTTCTGTTTCTTGGCTGAAGGAATTGTGGCATAAGATGTGCTTACCAGAGAGCCTGACACCAAGTTGATGCTCACTGGATTTGTTGAGAGAATAATCCACAAGTCTTGTGGTCAGACTAGTCTCCAATTCTAGCTCTGCCACTTTCTAGCTGATTGACCCAGAGTCAGCCATGGAATCTCTCTGACCTCAAATTTCTTCTTCATTAAAACCATAGGGAAAAACTCTCAACTTTCTCTCCTGTTGTTTTTCACAATATATTTGAAGAAATTTATCTTACTTTCAGAACTAGATAAAAATTAAC
Source organism: Macaca nemestrina (assembly GCF_043159975.1). NCBI lineage: Eukaryota > Metazoa > Chordata > Mammalia > Primates > Cercopithecidae > Macaca > Macaca nemestrina. The sequence goes on along the minus strand of NC_092126.1, from coordinate 93,771,339 downwards.
GTGATTTTTTAAAAAAGATAATAATTATTGCTTTGTTTGCTTCACAGAATTGGTATGAAGATTGAAATGATAGTACATATAATAGCACTTGCCAAAACATAAAGTAATATATAGATGTAATAGATTATTATCTTGCTAATAGCATCACCATTCTCAAATTTCTGATTCAATATTGTCAATGCATATGCTCTTTTGAAAGCTTTAGATAAGAAAATTAATACGAATTGTAGTTTGTACAAGTATATGCATGTGTATATTTTTGTAGGTTTAAGATGATTAATTTGTTTATTTAAAAATATAACATACACAGTATAAACAAATAAAACTCCTTTCTAGCATAGTATTGCAGGTCCACAAACTGGTACACTGTATCTGTAATTTCTACATCCAAAAATATCTTAACAAAACTTTTTTTGTAAATAATTTGTAGAAAAATTGGACTTGAACTGATTATTTATAGTCTATTTCAATTAACATGACTATTCATACATTTTATTGTAGAAGTATATGAATCTTCCCTCTCATAAAAAGCTTAAGAAAGCCAGACCAACAAAGATGGGGCAATTAAAGAATAGTACAAGTGACATGTTTAAGCTGCATATATTCAAGAGCTGAAGAGTATGGTACAAATAATAAGTCCTGTGTATTGTCAAAAAGGGAATAAAATAATTGTAGACTCTAGATCTACCTTCCAGAAAAGCAAAAACAATTTTATTGAATGATTCCTGGTATATTTGTTTAACATAATCCCTTTAAACAGAAAAGGTAGAGTTTCATTTCAGAAACCCTAATTTGTATTTCAAAAAAAAAAAAAAAAAAAAAACCCTAAGTTCTATTTCAAAACCCTAATTTTTCTTGAACAAAGAAAAGTAGCCTGGATTCTTCAGAACTTTACTTTCATCAGAGTTGAACCATAGAATAACAAAGGCTGTGTGTCCTGGATGCTTACAACCCCTTATCACTCCATGAATTGGCCCCAAGAAGTGTAGGATCATTGTAAATCTTAAGAAATAGATAATTCGATTTCCAGGAGTTGGATTGAACTTAGAATAAGACTCATATAGGGTTCTTGACCTCAATATTTGCTCAGCTATCTTTCATGGCCCTGGCTTGTTCCATCTCATTTTTACAAGGCAGAGCCCTTCCAGCCCTCGGTTTCTACCCTGTCTGGTCAGTTTCACAGCAAGGTCAGAGTGCCCTGCATTAATTCCGGAAGCACAGTCCTTGCTGCCAGTCTCCTCCATAATGTTTTGCTATTTTCTCTCTCTCTCTCTCTGTAACTCGCTCGCTCGCTGTCGCTCTCTCTCTTTAAGCTGTATTTAAGCCTTAGACTACAGATATAAGCTCTTGGGTACTTATTTAAAAATCTAAAATACCTTGAATTTTCAATTCATCTGTCCTCCTTCGCAAGGTCTTTTTACAATGTGCAATTTATAAAATGAAATAATATTTTTTCAATAAAATTTATACAACTACCAGAAGATATGATCAAAAGCATTTCCACTGAACAAATGATTATTGTAGGATAGTGGCTAGAAGAAGGAAATTTAGAATGCAAGAAGCTGGATTCAAATTTCAGCTCTACCACACTTACTAGCTTTGTGACTTTGGGCTAGTAACTCAATCTCTTTGCCTCAACTTTCCCATCTGTAAAATGGAGGTAATAATACAGCAATAGACTATTCTGAGAAATAAATATAAAACACTTAGCCAAATTGTTGACATTTCAGAAACTCAAGAAATATTAACTTTTTGCCATTATCAGCAGTGAATAACCCTCCATCATTCCAAAGATTTTAGCTTGCAAAATGCTCCTAAAGGGTGTAACCCCATTTCACTATTGTCTGCTTCAGTGGCTGCCACACACCTCATGTTCTGATCCTAACACGGTCACCTACCTATGGAATCATGACATTCAAAGTCTGCAAGAACTGTGGGGAAATCTCACGCTTCATTTATTCAAATGCCACTGGCAAGTGTGACTGTGACCCAGAGTGTTAGCATCACTCTTTAGCTTATTTTACTTTATTTTTTCAGCTCTCAATTTTAACATTTCTGTTAACTACATTCATGCTGTGTCATTTCACTTGAAACTTTCTTTTTCCACCCCCTAATTAGAGACCAGAGACAGTGCTGGTAAGTTTGGACAGTTTGGACAGAACTGGCAGGAGGCCTACCTAACTACAACCCTTTAAAAACCCTATTTCTATATCTTATTAGTGGACAATGACAGAAGTAAGGCTTGTAAGCATCCAAACACTTGTGAGACAGCATGTCAGCTTTCAAATAGCATGCATTTAGATACACACTCAACTGTATGCACTGGTTCTCACATTCATTCCATTTTTGAGAATATAATATATCATCTAAAGTGAAAACTAACTTTTGAATTTCTCTTATTTACTACCTTCTGTGTGTGAGGCATTTAAATATTTTTTATTAAGGTATTATTTATGAACAGTAATATTCACTCTGTAAGTTTTAACAAATGTATATAAACGCATCACAACTAAATCATGGAACAGTCCTATCACTCCAGAAAAATTTCCCTGGGCCCTTAAATCAACTCCTTCCCCCACTTGCAGCCCCTGGCAAACACTAGTCTGCTTTTTTCCTCTATAGTGTAGTAATTTTTCACATACATTATCTCAGTTAATATTACTGATGATCTTCTGAGATAACAATATTACTCTATGTTATATGGCTATTTTATCATTAAAATAATATTTCTCATTTTCAATTATAAAAGTAACTGTTATTATAGAAAGTTTGTTTGGAAATTTTGATTATTTGTAACACAACTGCATACTGCTCTAAAGAATAAAAAAGGCTATTATACAGCTAAAGATATGGCCCTAGTTCCTTTTTATTAAAACTCATTCAATCTTAAAGGAGCACTTATTCAGAATCAATTTACTCTTAAATACCGAAATGGTAGCCCTAAATCCAAATATGTATCTGTGATGATAGTAAGTATAAATTACCTAAACATACCAGTTAAAAAACAGATTGTCAGAATGAGGAAAACAATGATATGCTGCCTATGAGAAACCCACTCTAAATATAACAATATGATAGGTTAAAAATGAAAGAATGGAAAATTATATACAATGCAGACACTATGCAACAGAAAACTGAGTAGCTACATTAGTATAAGACAAAGTAGACTTCAGAGAGAGGAAAATTACTAGGGATAAAGAAGGATACTACATAATTATAAAATGATTAATTTACTAAATAGATTTAGGAAAGATTTATTAAGTAGATAACAATCCTAAATATATATGTGACTTATAACAGAGCTCTAGCAAATACTGATAAAACTGGACAAATAAAAATTATAGTTCGAAACTTCAGCTCAATTTTTCTTGTTCTGTCAACTCAGTAATTGACAAGGCAAGTAGAGAGAAAATTAGCAAAGATGGACTAAAAAACACCATTAACCAACTGAATTTAATTGACATTCACAGACTCTACCCAACAATAGCAGAATACACATTTTCTTCAGGTTGACCAAGAGCATTAACCAAGGTAGACAATATTAAGTATCATAAAACAAAACTCAGCAAATTAAAAAAATGAAAATCATACAAAGTATGTTTTCTGAATATAATAGAATTAAGCTAAACAAACTCAGAAATTCTAAATTTTAGCTGGTAAATGGTACAGTTTAGTAGATAAGAACTTGGGCCCTTGATTCAAATAGAAATGGATTTGATTGTATTACTCACATATTTTGGAAACGTTGACAGTTTAACTCTGGGTTGCTTTATTTTCTAAGTTATAAAATGAGCTTAGTAATTCTACACAGTTTTATAAAGACTAAAGTGATAATACATTTACATTAAGTGCTTAGGACAGTTTCATCACCTGAAGGTATTTAGTATGCATTAGCTCTTATGAGGAGGAAGGAGCCTTTGCTTGAGGCTCTTTTTTTTTTTTTTTTTTTTTTTGAGGTGGAGTTTGGCTCTTGTTGCCCAGACTGGAGTGCAATGGTGCAATCTAGGCTCACCGCAACTTCCACCTCCCAGGTTCAAGCAATTCTCTTGCCTCAGCCTACCGAGTAGCTGGGATTACAGGCATGCACCACCATGCCCAGCTAATTTTGTATTTTTAGTAGAGACGGGGTTTCTCCATGTTGAGGCTGGTCTCGAACTCCTGACCTCAGGTGATCCACCCACCTTGGCCTCCCAAAGTGCTAGGATTACAGGTGTCAGCCACTGGGCCTGGCCGAGGCTCTTTATTTTAAAATAATGAAAAGTTTGAAAAATGCCTTTCCATTGATCCAACATAACTTATTTTACTTGAGTATCTTCACTTATCATTGTAAAAACACATACATACTGGGGACTGATTCACATTCCAGAGACCAAATTTTGACTAACTGATAGACTGTATTTTTTTCAATTTATTCACATAGCCACCCCCTTGACAAGCCCCCTTGACTGATTAATATTTTTATAAAGAGTTAGGGTCTTGCTCTGTCATCCAGGTTGGAATGCAGTGGTGCGACCATAGCTCACTGTAGCCTCAAACTCCTGGGCTCAAGGGATCCTCCCACCTCAGCCTCCCAGGTGCTGGGATTATAGGCATTTGCCAACTTGCCTGGCTCCAATTCTGTTAATAAAAATGGAAACCAGGATTGAGAGAGATGATTCACTCATTCGTTGTCATTTATTAAAGTCCCTGTGTGCTTGTAGTTCTGTTCTAAATGGTTGGCGGGTCCTGAGATATATATGGGCAATGGTATGACAAGCAGACCAGTTGGGCTGTAAAGTTTAAATGAGATAATCCATGTACACCATATGTCAGAGTGTCTCTATATGCAGTAAATATTAAGGATATGGTAGCTATTTATTATTGTTGTATTTTAGCTGGGAAACTTCCTCTTCATCTCCATGAAGAAAAGTCTTTTTTTTTCAACATCCAAATAGAATATAATCACCTTTTTGATGCCTTAATTTCTCAAAGGGATGATTTAGATCCTTTTACTCTGCACTTAGCACACTCTATATATACTTCTGTTGTATGTCATATCACATTGTAACATAATTATTCTTTTATCTCTTTGACTCTCTCAGTACATTGTGAATGCCTGTGAATAAGGACCATGTCTTATCTCTGCCCACAGCACTAAGTACAGGTCCTGACAATTGATAGAAATGCAATAAATGTTTGTTACATGAGTGAACGGATGAAAAAGCAAAAGAATAAAGATTTTGCTCTTCAGATGGGTGACCTGAAACTTCCTCATGACTCCTTATCATAGGATGTAAAGTATGGAGAAAGTGGAGAAGGACTATGGTCCCAGTTCCCTTGGAAGTTGGCAATAGAATTAAGAAACTACAAGGCAGCTGTGCTGAAAACTATGGTTGAGGGTATCATTGGAGGTATCATCACAATACTTCTGATGTGCAGGTAAAAGCTCCTTCTTTTCTGCCTATGTAGTCAGAGTATGTCATTGAAGAGGAGAAGCTTGTCCAGTTCTCTGTGAAGGAGGGAAAGCTAACAAGCAGATTTTGATGAGGCTATCTACCCAGACTACATTCTCGTTTCCTAATTCACATGGGTAGACCATTTCATTACTGTTATTCCCTCGCTCCCTGGCCATAACTGACAGAGTTAGGGTGGACACCTAATCCAGGAGGAACCAATCCATTCATTGTACTGAATCAACTAGATTCTGTCTCTTAGAAATTAAGACCCAGAGCCTGGCCAGACTCCATGTACTAAATGTTGGGAGATACCCTTAGATTAATTGCAAATTTTTCATTTTCACTTGTTATTTGAGCATGTTTGTTACTTCTAATTCAAGGAATTTTAACCAAGGCAGTAGGATCATTGATTTTACATGTATAGTAGTACTTTGAAAAATATTCTCTCTCATAGTAGTGCCAGGGTTCTGTCTCAAAATACATGTCAGAAGATGTCCTGCTGGTAGGGTGCCTTAAAGGCACTTCAGCCAAGGGGTTAAGATGGGCCTCAAAAATATTCTGTCTTGACTGATTTGGATGGGTCTTGGGGTATACCCTGGCCCATGCTGACCCTGGTGTAACCATGAGAATCTCAGGATTTCTGGACTAGCCTTGCATCTTAGCATATTAGTAGAGAGAAGGATTGAGATCCTTTGGATTGGAAGCAACCTGCTGATATAAGGACAAAAGTGGCACAACTTGCTAGGGGTAAAAATTTAAAAATATACATGTAGGGTGACTTATTCAGAGTTTTGGAATGAAAGGGGCATTATTCACAGTTATATCAGAACAACAGTTACAAAGTGAAATTGTCTTTGGCAGATAGGGCTATATTGTTACCATATCTCTGGGTGATTTGTAGCAATTTACATTTATTTAATTAATAAGGATCATAAGAACTGGTACTTATTTGGGAGTACTCATTTATTTTTCTTATTTTAAAATCAAATTTTTATTCATTGTGCACAAAAATTATAAAATGTACCTACATAGGAGGAAGGTAATAAAAAAATCCTATCATCCAGCTTTCAAGGATAATGACTTAATACTTTGGCATACCTCTTTCCAGATTTTTCTATTTATTCATATAATACATTTAAATAAAAAAATTAGACCATATTATTTGTATTATTGTATGTATTATTATATTATGTATTATCTCCAGTTTTACTAATTGTGCTTTAAAAGGCCACTCATTCTCCTGCAATATTTTTTCTTGTGAAATAAATGTGAGGAAGTCGGAGTGGTTTGCACACAGGATCGTGCTCTCAAAGATCTCTCAGGTTAGAAATGCGCTGTGAACTGTATACATAAGCCTATTAAAACATTTTAATTAGTCACCAAATCAAATGTCAGGTTTTTTTTCCCCTCTTCTTTCCAAATAGACAAAGGGAAACATTTGGAAGCAGGGCCTGTGCACCCCCTTGTGTCACCAGGGTGGAATGTGCTGCTAGCATTCACATTCCTTCCCTGCGTAAGAACAGACAGGCCTTCCAAATGCTAGAGAGGAAATGAGCTTTGCAAAGGGACACTGTGATGGAAATCAAAATACAAAAAAAGACAATGTAATTTGTCTTTATATCTGAAGGGATTTTCTGTACTCTCAAGTGACCTTGACTTTTAAGTACATTATTAAATTTTTTTTTCTTTTGTAGCCTACCTTTGGTAAAATGCCATTTTGTATAAATAAAACAGTAACATTCTCATTGTAGAAAATATTGAAAAGTGTATAAAAATTATTATAACAAAAGACCTAAAAATTGTTAACATTTTGATTTATTTTCTTCTAGTATTTTTTCTGCATATACACACATATACATATATCCATATATAAACCGTATAGTGGATAGTATGCTCTTATAAGGGCTTGCCTCTTGCTTTCTTTAAGTTGACGTTAAATTATCATAGGAAGGTCAGATTCCGTATCTATCTTGTTCCGGGCTGAATCTCCAGTGCCTAGCAGAATACATGGCATGTCGTAAACCTTTGATAAATGTTCATTTGATTACTGAATCTTACTGTATTTTGTAATTCACTTAACCATTTCCCTGTTGTACCTCATTTTCAGGTTGTTCATTATTATAAATCATACAGTGATGAACTTCTTTGTGCATAAAGCTTTTTCCACCTTCCTGATTTTCCCCTCAGGTTAAATTTCTTGAATGCAATGCTTAGATAAAGAAAATTTAAAAATTAATGTTCCAATCACATGATGCCAAGCTGCTTTCCAATTCACATAAACATAAGCAGGGCCTATGAGTAAATGACAGAGCTAGAAATCCAACTAAGATCTCCACTCCAGAGCCTGCTTCCTTGACACTATTCTATGCTGCCTCTCCATCTATCTGGTTAAATAATTGATTGGGCAATGATAATCTGAAGGCTCTGGTTAATAAATTCTTATTTATCAGGCCAATAATTCTAGCACAAAGCGGGAAGTTTTAGTTTGGCAGGGCTTTAATTTAGTGAAGCCATTCTGGCTCCTGATAACACTGCCACCGTTAGTCCAAATAGCACCTTTGTGTAATTTGGAAAAAGATAACCCTTCTCCAAGATATTTTGATGCCCTCTGCAGGAAAATTGTCTTAATAAATACATAAATCTATGAGTATAGAGGCATGAATTGCACCTTCTAGAGCCATAAGGCACAAAACCTGGACAATTCTATTTTCTAAGCTCTCGTGAATTCTGTTTAGACTGGAGTTTTGTGAGGCTATGATGTCAAGAAAAATAAACTATATTTTCAAAAGGAAGTCCCTTTTTGAAAATTATAACTTGCATCCTTCTTTTAATCTCTTGGTTCCTTTCCAGGTCTCTTTGTTTTTAAAATGTTTCCAGTGTTTCTGCAATCTCATCTACAAATTCTCTTGGATCATAAATCCTCACAGTTTAAAGTGTGATGGTGGAAAATGTTGTTTTACAATAAAATTATTTCTTTTTAAATGCTTATAAGCTATAATTTTAATATATTTAAATCCAGTTTCATGTGTATATTTGTATTTGAAATAACTTTAAAAGCATGGTTGTTAGAGAAATGTTAAAGTTTTATTTCTGTAATATATTCACCCAGATAATTTCTGTTATCCCTTCAATTATTTAGCCCTTATAAGATGTTTCCATCAATTTAAAAAGTATATTTGATATTCAAACATGACATCTTAGCCTTCAAGTGTAAATCTGTTAATATAAGCAGTGACTGTTTAAGGAAATATTGTTATAAAAAATTTCTGTAAATATCTTATTATCAGTGTCCTGACAAGATGAACAATTATGAAGACATCTGTACATTGATTTTTAATAATTGAAATACTGTTAAAGTATTTCTATAATGAAAGAAAAATTTTTAGTGGTATATTTTGTTTCTAATAACATTCTGAGATTTTTTTTTACATAGTAGACGAGGAATACATCTCAGTGAGAACAGATTTTTCTCTTCTATTTTGTTCTGCTGCTGCCATCTAGAGTGAAAGTGAAGCAAAGGAAACAGGCTTCCACCAAGTAGTGCAGATTCTAGATTTAATCAGAAATAGGGAAGAGCTTAAATGATTTTTCTTAATTTTTAATTGATAAATAACAATTGTATATGTTTTGGGGTACAATGTGATGTATTAATGCATGTATACATGGTGGAGAAAGCAAATTAGACCAATTAGCGTATCCATCACCTCACATACTTACCACTTTTTTGTGGTGAGAACATTTAAAATCCACTTTTTTAGAAATTTTTGAAATATACAATACGTTATTACTAACTGAAGTCACCCTACTGTGCAAAACATCACCAGAACTTATTCCTCTTGTCTAACTGGAACTTTATATGCTCACACCAACGTTTCCCCTTTCTCTCTCCACCCTTTTCACCCCACTCAACTTCCGGTAACTATCATTCTACTCTGTGATTTTTTTAGATACCAAATATGAGTGAGACTACATGATATTTGTCTTTCTGTGCCTAGCTTGTTCACTTAACACAACGTCCTCTAGATTGACTCATGTTGGTGCGAACTTTTCTGCTTTTTATGGCTTAGTATTTCATTGTGTGTGTGTGTATATATGTATACACATATATACACATACATATATATATATATATATATATATATATATAACTTTAAATTCATTCGGCCAGGCGCTGTGGCTCACACCTGTAATCCCAGAACTTTGGGAGGCTGAGGTGGGTGGATCACAAGGTCAGGAGTTCGAGACTAGCCTGGCCAATGTGGTGAAACCCATTCTCTACTAAAGATACACAAAAATAACCAGGCGTGGTGGTGCGCACCTGTAATCCCAGCTACTCGGGAGGCTGAGGCAGGAGAATCACTTCAACCCGGGAGGCAGAAGTTGCAGTGAGCTGAGATCATGCCATTGCACTCCAGCCTGGGCAACAGGGCAAGACTCTGTCTCAAAACAAAAAAAATTATTCATCTGTTGCTGGACACTCAGATTGGTTCCATATCTTGGCTATTGTGAATAGTGTGGCAATAAACTTGGGGGTACAGGTATTTCATTTACATATTAATTTCACTTCCTTTAGATATATACCCAGTAGTAGTAATGCTGAATCATATAGTAATTCTATTTTTAGTTTTTGGAGGAACCTCCATACTGTTTCCAAAATGGCTCCATGAATTAACATTCCCACAAAATGTACAAAGGCTCCCTTTCATCCACATCTGCAGCAACACTTATCTATCATCTTTTTGATAACGTCCACTCTAACAGGTACAAGGTGATATCTCATTGTGATTTTGATTTGCATGTCCCTGGTGGTTAGAGATGTTAAGCATTTTTAAAAATTTATTTTTTATTTCAATAGATTTTTGGGGAACAGGTGGTGTTTGATTACACGAATAAGTTCTTTAGTGGCGATTTCTGAGATTTTTGTGCACCCATCACCCGAGCAGTGTACACTGTACCCAATGTGTAATCTTTTATCACTTACCCCACTCCTACCTTGTCCCCCAAGGCCTCAAAGTCCATTGTATCATTCTTATGCCTCTGCATCCTCATAGCTTAGCTCCCACTTATGAGTGAGAACATACGATGTTTGGTTTTCCATTCCTGAGTCACTTCACTTAGAATAATGGTCTCCAATTACTTCCAGGTTACTGTGAATGCCACTATTTTGTTCCTTTTATGGCTAGGCAGTATTCCATGGTACATATATACCACAATTTCTTTAACCAATCATTGACTGATGGGCAATTGGGCTGGTTCCATATTTTTGCAATTGCGAGTTGTGGTGCTATAAACATGCCTGTGCAAGTATCTTTTTTGTGTAATGACTTCTTTTCCTCTGGGTAAATATCCAAAAGTGGGATTGCTGAGTCACATGATAGTTCTACTTTTATTTCTTTGAAGAATCTCCACACTGTTTTCCATAGTGGTTGTACTAGTTTATATTCCCAGCAGCAGTGTAGAAGTGTTCCCTTTTTACCACATCCACACCAACATCTATTATATTTTAATTTTTTGAACATGGCCATTCTTGCAGGAGTAAGGTGGTATTGCACTGTGGTTTTGATTTGCTTTTCCCTGATCATTAGTGATATTGAACATTTTTTCATATGTTTGTTGCCGATTTGTATATTTTCTTTTGAGAATTGTCTATTCATGTCCTTAGCCCACTTTTTGATGGGATTTTTGTTTTGTTTTGTTTTGTTTTTTACTGCTGACTTGTTTGAGTTCCTTGTAGATTCTGGATATTAGTCCTTTGTCAGATGTATAGATAGTGAAGATTTTCTCCCACTCTGTGGGTTGTCTGTGTACTCTGCTGATCATTTCTTTTGCTGTACAAAAGCTTTTTAATTAAGTCCCATCTATTTAATTTTGTTTTTATTGCATTTGCTTTCGGGTTCTTGATCATGAAGTCTTTGCCTAAGCCAGTGTCTAGAAGGGTTTTTCCAAAGTTATCTTCTAAAATTTTTAATGGTTTCAGGTCTTAAATTTAAGTCTTTGATCCATCTTGAGTTGATTTTTGTATAAGGTGAGAGATGATCCGGTTTCATTCTATTACATGTGGCTTGCCAATTATCCCAGAACCGTTGGTTGAATAGGGTCTCCTTTCCCTATTGTATGTTTTTGTTTGCTTTGTTGAATATCAGTTGGCTGTAAGTATTTGGCTTTATTTCTGGATTCTCTATTCTATTCCGTTGGTCTATGTGCCTATTTTTATACCAGTATCATGCTGTTTTGGTGACCATGGCCTTATAGTATAAAGTCAGGTAATGTGATGCCTCCAGATTTGTTCTTTTTGCTGCTTCTTGCTTTTGCTATGTGGGCTCTTTTTTGGTTCTAAATGAATTTTAGTATGTTTTTTCTAGTTCTGTGAAAAATGATGGCGGTATTTTGATGGGCATTGCATTGAATTTGTAGATTGCTTTTGGCAGTGTGGTCATTTTCACAATATTGATTCTACCCATCATGAGCATGGGATGTGCTTTCGTTTGTTTGTGTCATCTATGATTTCTTTCAGCAGTGTTTTGTAGTTTTCCTTGTAGAGGTCTTTCACCTCCTTGGTTAGGTATTTAATATATTCCTAAGTATTTTAGCTTTTTTTTTTTTTTTCCAGCTATTGTAAAAGGGATTGAGTTCTTGATTCTCAGCTTAGTCACCATCGGTGTATAGCAGAGCTTCTGATTTGTGTGTATTGATTTTGTATCCTGAAACTTTGCTGAATTCATTTATCAAAAAGGAGCTTTTTGGAGAAGTCTTTAGGATTTTCTAGGTATATAGTCATATCATCAGCAAACAGCAACAGTTTGACTTCCTCTTTATCAATTTGGATGCCCTTTATTTCTTTCTCTTGTCTGTTTGCTCTGGCTAGGAGTTCCGGTACTATGTTGAATAGAAGTGGTGAGAGTGGGCATCCTTGCCTTACTCCAGTTCGTAGGGGGAATGCTTTCAACTTTTTTGGTTCCCAATGAATTTTAGGATTTTTTTCTAGTTCTGTGAAGAATGATGGTGGCATTTTAATGGAAATTGCTTGGAATTTATAGATTGCTTTTGGCAGTATGGTCATTTTCACAATATTGGTTTTACTCATCCATGAGCATGTATGGATGAGTAGAATCAATATTCTGTATTGATTCAGGTGCAGAATCATTCAGTATTAGGTTGGCTCTGGGCTTGTCATAGATGGCTTTTATTACATTAAGGTATGTCCTTCTGTGCTGACTTTGCTAAGGGTTTTAATCCTAAAGAGATGCTGGATTTTGTCAAATGCTTTTTCTGTGTCAGTTCAGATGATCATGTAATGTTTGTTTTTAATTCTATTTATGTAGTGTATCATATTTATTGACTTGTGTGTGTTAAACCATCCCTGCATCCCTGGTATGAAACCCACTTGATCATGGTAGATTATCTTTTTGATATGCTGTTTGATTCAGTTAGTATTTTGTTAAGTATTTCTGCATCTATATTCATCAGGGATGTTGGTCTGTAGTTTTAGGTGAGGCGGCGTTAGGGTGAGACTGACTTCATAGAATCTCTATCTCTATCTGGTGGAATAGTGCCAATAAGACTGGTACTAATTCTTCTTTGAATATCCAGTAGAATTCAGCTGCAAATCCATCTGGTCCCAAACTTGTTTTTGTTGGTAATTTTTAAATTACCATTTCAATCTCACTGCTTATTATCGGTCTGTTCAGAGTTTCTATTTCTTCCTAGTTTAATCTAGGAGGACTGTATATTTCAGGAACTTATATGTGTCTTCTAGGTTTTCTAGTTTATGCTTGTTCATAGTAGCCTTGAATGATCTTTTGTATTTTTGTGGTATTGGTTGTAATATCTCCCATTTTGTTTCTAATTGAGCTCATTTGGATCTTCCCTCTTCCTTCTTAATCTTGCTAATGGTCTATCAATTTTACTTATCTATTCGAAGAAGCAGCTTTTCATTTCATTTATCTTTTGTATTTATCTTTTTTTTTTTTTTTTTTTTTTTTTTTTAGTTTCAATTTTATTTAGTGCTGCTCTGATCTTGGTTATTTCTTTTCTACTGCTGGATTTGGATTTGGTTTGTTTTCGTTTCTCTAGTTGCTTGAGATGTATCCTTAGATTGTCTGTTTGTGCTCTTTCAGACTTTTTGATGTATGGCTATGAACTTTCCTCTTAGCACTGCCTTTGTTGTATCCCAGGGGTTTTGATAGGTCATGTCACTATTATTGTTCCGTTGAAAGAATTTTTTATATTTCCATCTTGATTTCATTTTTGACCCAGTGATTTTTCAGGAGCAGATTATTTAAATTCCATGTGTTTGCATGGTTTTGAGGATTCCTTCTGTGGTTAATTTCCAATTTTATTCCACTGTGGTCTGAGATAATACTTCATATAATTTTAATTTTCTTAAATTTGTTGAGACTTGTTTTGTGGCCTATCATATGGCCTGTCTTGAAGAATGTCCCATGTGCTGATTAATAGAATGTATATTCTGCAGTTGTTGGGTAGAATGTTCTGTAATTACTTGTTAAGTCCATTTGTTCTAGGGTATAGTTTAAATCCATTATTTCTTTGTTGACTGTCTTAATGACCTGTCTAGTGCTGTCAGTGGAGTATTGAAGTCCCCCACTTTTCTGTGTCCCTATCTCATTTCTTAGGTCTAGTAGTAATTGTTTTATAAATTTTGGGAGCTCTAGTGTTAGGTGCATATATGTATACAGAACTGTGATATTTTCGTGTTGGACTAGTCCTTTTATCTCAGTATATAATGTCCCTCTTTGTCTTTTTTAACTGCTTTTGCTTTAAAGTTAGTTTTATCTGATGTAAGAATAGCTACTCCTGCTCATTTTTGGTGTCCATTTGCATGGAATATCTTTTCGGTTTACCTTAAGTTTATGTGAGTCCTTATATGTTAGGTGAGTCTCTTGAAGACAGCATATATTTGGTTGGTGAATTCTTATCCATTCTGCCATTTTGCATCTTTTAAGTGGGACACTTAGGCCATTTACATTCAATGTTAGGATTGAGATGTGAGGTACTATTCTATTCATCATGATATTTGTTGCTTGAATACCTTTTTTTTAAAGTTGTGGTTTTGTTTTATAGGTCCTGTGAGATTTATGCTTTCAGGAGGTTCTATTTTGGTGTATTTTGAGGACTTGTTTCAAGATTTAGAGCTCCTTTTAGCAGTTCTTATAATGCTGACTTGGTAGTGGTGAATTCTTTCAGCATTTGTTTGTCTGAAAAAGACTGTATCTTTCCCTCATTTATGAAGCTTAGTTTCCCTGGATACAAAATTCTTGACTGATAATTATTTTGTTTAAGGATGCTAACAATAGGGCCTCAATCCTTTCTAGCTTATAGGGTTTCTGCTGAGAAATCTGCTGTTAATGTGATAGGCTTTCCTCTATGGGTTACTTGGTGATTTTGTCTCACAGCTCTTAAGATTCTTTCTTTCCTTCATCTTGACTTTAGATAACCTGATGACTATATACCTAGATGATGATCATTTTGTGAAATTTCCCAGGTGTTCTTTGAGCTTCTTGTATTTGAATGTCTAGATCTCTAGCAAGGCCAGGGATGTTTTCCTCGATTATTCTCTCAAATAAATTTTCCAAACTTTTAGATTTCTCTTCTTCCTCAGGAACACTAATTATTCTTAGGTTTGGTCATTTAACATAATCCCAGACTCTTGGAGGCTTTGTTCATTTTTTAAAATTATTTTTTCTTTGTGTTTGTTCAATTGGGTTAATTTGAAAACCTGGTCTTTGAGCTCTGAAGTTATTTCTTTTGTTTGTTTGGTTCCATTACGGAGAATTAATAGTGTATTTTGCATTTCTCAAGTGTATCCTTCATTTCCAGAAACTGTGATTGTTTTTTATTGATGCCATCTAATTTCACTGAAGGGCTTTCCCTTTATATCTTGTATCATTTTCTTTCTTTTTTTTTTAATTTCATTAAGTTGAATTTCACCTTTCTCTAGTGCCTCCTTGATTAGCTTAATTAATAATCGACCTTCTGAATTCTTTTTCTGGCAATTCAGGGATTTCTTCTTGGTTTGGATCCATTGCTCATGAGCTAGTGTGATCTTTTGGGAGTAGTAAAGAATCTTGTTTTGTCATATTACCAGAATTGTTTTTCTAGTTCCTTCTCATTTGGGCGGACTATGTCAGAGGGAAGATCTGGGACTCAAGGGCTGCTATTCAGATTCTTTTGTTCCACGGGTGCTTCCTTGATGTATTGCTCCTCCCCTTCCCCTAGAGATGTGGCTTCCTGAGAGCCAAACTGCAGTGATTGTTCATACAGCAGAGCTACCAAGCTCCAGGCTAGTACAGGGGAGGGTCTGCACAGAGTCCTGTGATGAAAGTCCCATCTTCAAATCTATGAAAAACAATGATAGCTATAGCAATCTGTTGAGATAGGTAATATAAAAATAATATAAACTCAGGCAACTAAAACCAAAATGTAGGGGGATAGAGTATAGAAATTTTTCTTTTTTAAAAATTTGTTTCTATTCCTTTCTTTTGATCTAAGATAAGTTGTCATCTCTTTAAAATAACTTGTTATATACATAAGATATTTTATGTAAGCCTCATGGTAACCACAATATAAAAACCTATAATAGATTCACTAAAAATAAAAAGCAACAAATTAAAACATACTACTAGAGAAAAATCACTTAACCACAAAAGAAGACAGTTAAAATGGAAGAGACGAGTTAAAAAACAACCAAAAACCAAGCAACAAAACAGCAGTAGTAGGTACTTACTTATCAAGAATGACATTAAATGTAAATGAATTCAGTTTTCTAATTAAAAGGCATACTATGGTTGAAAAATAAACAAGTTTCAAGTATATGCTGCCTACAAAAAACCCACCTCACCTATAAAGGCATAAATAGTCTGAAAGCAAAAGGGTAGAAAAAGATATTCTATGCAACTGGAAACCAAAAAGGAGCAGAAGTAGATAGACTAAAAATCAAAGACTGTTAAAAGAAACAAGGTCACTGTAAGATGATAAAGGGGTAAACTCAGCAAAGGATATAACAATTACAAATATTTATCCATCTAACACTGGAGCTCCAAGTATATAAAGTGAACATTAATAGATATAAAGAGAGAGATTGCAAAACGGTAATTGTAGATTTCAACATCCCACTTTCAGCAATGGACAGATCATCCAGACAGAAAAATCAGCAAAGAAACATTGGAGTGAAACTACACACTAGACCTAATAGGCCTAATTGACATATACAGAACATTTAACCCAACTGCTGTAGAATACACATTTTTCTCATCAGTTCATGGAACATTCTGCAGAATAGATCATATATTAGGCTACAAAACATTTCTCAAGGAATTCAAAAAAGTAGAACTCATATTAAGTATTTTTTTCTGAACAATAATTGAATTAAACTAGAAATCAATAACAAGAGGAATGTTGGAAACTACACAAATTAGGCAAAATGCTCCTGGGCAACCAATGGGACAATGAAGAAATTAAGAAGGAAATTAAAAAATTTATTGAAACAAAAGAAACTGGAAATACAACATACCAAAACCTATGGGGTATGACAAAAGCAGTTCTATGAGGGAAATTTATAACAATAAATGCTTAAATTTATAATAAATAACTTAACAATGTACCACAAGGAGCTAGAAAAGCAAGAACCAGCCAAACCCATAATTAGTAGAAGGAATGAAATAATAAAGATGAGAGCAGAAATAAATAAAATTGAGACTAAAACAAAAAAAGTACAGATGATCAACAAAATGAAAAGTTGGGCCTTTTTTTTTTTTTTTAAAAAATGAAGATACACAAAATTAACAAACTTTTAGCTAAACTAGGGAAAAAAAGAGAAAAGACTCAAATAAAACAGAAAACAACTGAGACCATAGAAATACAAAGCATGGGGTGGGCGCGGTCACTCATGCCTATAATGCCAGTACTTTAGGAAGCCGAGGCAGGTGGATCACTTGAGGTCAGGAGTTCAAGACCAGCCTTCCCAACATGGCGAAACCGTCTCTACTAAAAGTACAAAAATTAGCTGGGCATGGTGGCACATGCCTGTAGTCCCAACTGCTTGGGAGGCTGAGCCACAACAATCACCTGAACCTGGGAGATGGAGGTTGCAATGAGCCAAGATTGTGCCACTGCACTCCAGCCTGGGCAACAGAGCTAGACACTGTCCCTTGTCTCAACAACAACAACAACAACAACAAAATAGAAAACAGCAACAACAACAACAAAGAATGATGAGAGACTATTATTGTATTAGTTTGTTTCCATTCTGCTGATAAAGGTATACCTAAGGCTGGGTGCGGTGGCTCACACCTGTAATCCCAGCACTTTGGGAGGTTGAGGTGGGTGGATCACTTGAGGTCAGGAGTTCGAGACCAACCTGGCTAACATGGTGAAACCCCTTCTCTACAAAAAATACAAACAAACAAAAAAAAACATACTCGAGACTGGGCAATTTAGGAAAGAAAGAGGTTTATTGGACTTACCACTCCACGTGGTTTGGGAGGCCTCACAATCATGGCAGCAGGTAAAAGGCCCATCTCATATGGTGGCAGACAAGACAAGAGAGCTTGTGCGGGAAACTCCCGTTTTTCAAAACCATCAGATCTCATGAGGCTTATTCACTCTCACAAGAACAGCACAGGAAATACCCACCACCATAATTCAATTGCTTCCCACCAGGTTCCTCCCATGACACATGGGAATTGTGGGTGTTACAGTTCAAGATTGTATTGGGTGGGGAAGCCAAACCATAGCAATTATGAACAACTATACACACAAAAAATTGGAAAACCTAGAAGAAATGAATAAATTTTTCGACACATACAAACTATCACCATTGAACCATAAATAAATAGAAAACTTCAACAAACCAATAATGAATAGTGAGATTAAAACCATAACAAGAAGTCATCCACTAGTGAAAAGACAATGATCTGATGGCTACACTGCTGAATTTTATCAAATATTTAAAGAACTAATAACAATCCTTCTCAAAATCTTCCAAAAAATTGAAAAGAACACTTCCAAACTCCTTCAATGAGGCCAGCACTATTTAAATTTCAAAACCCAGCACACAACAAAAGAAAACTATAGGCCAGGACAACATCACTGATGCACACAGATGAAAAAATAATCAGCAAAACACTAACAAAGTGAATTTAACAATACATTAAAAAGATCATTCACCATGATAAAGTGGGATTCATCCCAGGGATGTGAGGATGGCTTAAAACATATGCAAATCAATAAATATGATACATCGCATTAACAGAAACAAGAACAAAAAACCATATGATTATTTCAATAGATGAGAGAAAAGCATTTAATAAAATTCAACATCCTGTTATGATACAAACCCTCAACAAACCATGTATAGAAGGAACACACCTCAAAATAAGAAAGACCATATTTGACAGACTCATAGCTAACATCATACTAAATAGGGAAAAAATGAAGGCCTTTCCTCTAAGATCTGGAACAAGACAAGGATGCCCACTTTCATCACTTTTATTTGACACAATACTGGAAGCCCCGGCTAGAGTAATTAAAAGGAAGAAAAAAAATGACATTCCACTTGAAAAAGTGGAGCCAAATTAGCCTTGTTCACAGATAACATGATCTTAGAAAAACCTAAAGACTCCACCAAAAAAATGGTTAAAATTTATAAATGAATTCAGTAAAGTTGTAGGATACAAAATCACCGTACAAAAATCAGTAGCATTTATATATGCCAACAGCAAATAATCTGAAAGAGAAAGCCATCTCATTTACAATAGCTACAAAGAATATTAAAAAACTAGGAATCAATTTAACCAAAATGAAAGATCTATACAAGGAAAACTGTATTAGTCCATTCTCACATTACTATAATGAACTACCTAAGCCGGGCATGGTGGCTTATGCCTGTAATCCCAGCACTTTGGGAGGCTGAGGCGGGTGGATGAGGAGGTCAGGAGTTCGAGACCAGCCTGGTGAAACCCTGTCTCTACTAAAAATACAAAAAAATTTAGCTTAGCATGGTGGCACACGCCTGTAATATCAGCTACTTGGGAGGCTGAGGCAAGAGAATTGCTTAAACCTGGGAGGCAGAGGTTTCAGTGAGCCGAGATCGCACCACTGCACTCCAGGCTGGGTGACAGAGCAAGACTCCGTCTCAAAAAAAAACAAACAACAACAACAAAAAAGAACTACCTGAGACCATGTAATTTATAAAGAAAACAGGTTTAATTGATTCACAGTTCCACAGGCTATACAGGAAGCATGGCTTCAGGAAATTTACAATCATGGTGGAAGGTGAAGAGGAAGGAGTCATGTCCTACATGGCTGGAGAAGGAGGAAGAGAGAGTGGAGGGGAAAGTGCTAAACACTTTTAAATAACCAGATCTCGTGAGAACTCACTCACTATCACAAGAACAGCAAAGGGGAAGTCTACCCCTATGATTAAATCACCTCCCACCAGGCCCTTCCTCCAACACTAGGAATAAAAATTCAGTGAGATTTAGGTGGGGATACAGAGCTAAACTATATCAAAAACTATAAAAATGATGGAAGAAATTGAAGAGGACATAAAAAAAAAGATATTCCATGCTCATGGATTGGAAGAATTAATATTGTTAAAATGACATTACTACTCAAATCAATTTATAGATTCAATGCAATCACTATCAAAATACCAATGAAATTCTTCATAGAAATAGAAAATAAATTCAAAAATTTATATGAAACTGCAAGAGACCCTGGATTGCCAAAGCAATCCTGAGCAAAAAGAACAAAACTGGAGGCATTACACTACCTGACTTCAAAACCTATTACTATAGTAACCAAATCAGCATGGTACTGGCATTAAAACAGACATGTAGACTAGTGAACCAGATATAAATCCATGTATTTACAGCCAATTCATCTTTGACAGAGGTGCCAAGAACATACAATGGGAAAAGGACAGTCTCTCCAGTAGACAGGATTTTATAATTTTCAAATAGACTATATATATATACATATATAAATTTGTATGCTGTCTGTCTACTTTTCAAATGTTTTGAGATTTTCTAACTGGCCTATATATGATCATGTATTTTCATTTTTGGCCGTCAAACGTTTTATATGAAACTATTAGTGCAAACTACTAGTGATATAACCCAAATTTTTAAATATCTTTATTTATTTTCCATCAACCTGATCTGTAGACTTTAAGAGAATCATATTAAATGCCTCCTTGCATCTCCTTTCTCTTTTTATTACTGAATATTTCAAATATATACAATAGCACAGAGAAAAATATAAGACACCTGAGTACCCATCATCCTTCCTTTTCATATCTTAACATTTGTCACATATACTTCTGAAAGTATTGCTTTTATTTTAGCTGTTTATTATGAGTTACACTTACCAAGAGAGTAGGGAGTATGAATGTACAGTTTAAATGGTATTAGCTATTAAATAAATACATATGTAATTATGACTTTCCTGCAGAAATAGAAAATTACCAACGTCTGTGAAGCCTTTTGGGTATCCCTCCTCAATTGAGCCCTCTCTTTTTTCCCTGAGGTACAACTACCCTGGGTTTTGTCTTCATCATTACCTAACTTTTTTTGAAGGTTTATTGCACATGTATGAATAATAAACATTATACGGTTAAGTTTTGCCTGTTTTTGCACTTCATATAAATGGAGGGTACTTTTTGCACTCTTCTGACTTTTTTTTTTTTTTTTTTTTGAGACAGAGTCTTGCTCTGCTCTGTCACCCAGGCTGGAATGCAGTGGTGCAATCTCGGCTCACTGCCTTCTGGGTTCAAGTGATTCTGCTGCCTTAGCCTCTCGAGTAGCTGGGATTAAAGGTATGTGTCACCACACCCAACTAATTTTTGTATTTTTAGTAGAGACATGGTTTCACCATGTTGGCCAGGCTGGTATCGAACTCCTGACTTCAAGTGATCCACCCGCCTGGGCTTCCCAAAGTGCTGGGATTACAGGCATGAGCCACTGCGCCTGGCCCTGACTTGCCTTTTTCCTCATATGTTTTTGAGATTCTTCCACATCAATGTGTGTAGCTGTAATTAATTCATTTTCATTGCTGTATAATATTACAAATATTAATTTATCATGATTTATTTTCCACATAATTATTGATAAGCATTGGAGTTGTTTTCTGAGTTTTTCTTTCAATTGGAGAATTTAGTCCTTTTAGATTTATTGGAATTATCAATATATTTGATTTTTTTTTTTAATGGACCAAAGGGTGAGTTGGTAAGTCCTGGCAGTTTGCGCTCCAGAATTTCTCTGCCAATATACTTTCATCATTAGTGTATATGGATCGCCATTTTCCCACATCTTTAACAACATTTGATCTTATCTGAATTTCTAATATTTGCCATTATTTTGGGTATAAAGTCATATGTTGTTTTAATTTGCATTTCTAAGATAACTGGGAAGGTTGAACACCAATATTGTACTTGTTTTAAGAAATACAGCTGATGTTGTGTGGATGTGTATATGTAGTTATTTTCTGAACTACTTGAGAGTAGGCTGCATATATATCATACCTCTTTACCATCTTAAACTGTCTGTGTATTTACTGTGAATGACAATATCTATTTATATGACAGCAGGATAGCTATCAAATTATGGGAATTTAACATTGACATAATACTTTACTGTCTATATTACAGTTTTGTCAATTGTCTCAATGTTGTTTTTTATAACATTTTTTTTTTTCCCAGGAAAGCATTCGGTCCAGGATTGCATATTGCATTTGGTTGTCACATCTCCTTGAATTTGAAATAGTTCACCAGCCTTTCTTCGTCTTTGTTGACATTAATATTTTTGAAGAATATGGGCTAGTTATTTATAGTAGAATGCCTCAATTTGAATTTGTGTGAGTCATCCCTTTTTAACTGAGTTTCCTCAGGAGAACTAAGCCCTGGAGCATACATTGTATAGAATGAATTAACCTCTCTCCTACGCATCTAGGATGAAAAATTGAGAAAACAATCACTCAAGTCATTTTCTGTAAGGCTTACATTTGTCACGAAACATTGGGCGAGAACGTTTCATGGTTTCTTCTAAATTTAGTTCAGATTATACATCATAGACCAGACTACTGAATAAGGGGCATTGCATCCTTCTCAAAATATCACATCTGGGCCAGGCATGGTGGCTTATGCTTGTAATCCGAGCGGTTTGGGAGGCTGAATTTGGCAGGAGAATTGCTTCAGCCCAAGAGTTCGAGACAAGCCTGGGCAAGTGAGACCTCATCTCTATGAAAAAGTTAAAAAATAAAGTGGGATGATTGCTTGAGCCTGGAAGGTCAAGGCTGCAATGAGCTGTGGTTACTCCACTGCACTTCTGCCTGGGGGATGGGAGTGAGACTCTGTCTCAAAAAAATCACATCTGGTGGCACAAAACGTAATTTGTTCCTCATTGATGTTAATTTTGATCATGCAATCGAGTGTTTTCTAGTTTCTCCACGATATAGTTACTGCTTTCCCCTTTGCGACTAATACATAGACTTGAGAGAAACTTTTTGAGTTCATACAATTATTCAGTTTCCCCTCAAACTTTCCTTTTTTCTAGTCATTCATGAAGGATCCACATTCATTAATAATTGCCCAAACCAGTGATTACCGTGATGGTTGCAAAATGGCAAAATATGAAGAAATTACATGCAATACAGCACAGAAAGACAGTGATGTAGAAAATAGAAAATATCTGGAAGGTAGCATGTGATCTATCATGTATCCAGTCAGAATTCCTGAAGGAGAGAATAGGGAGGAGGAAGGAAAAGTAATACTAGGAGAGAGAATGGCTAAGAGTATTTCAAAATGCATGAAAGACACTTGTCTCAGATTTAGGAAGTCTAAGAATATCAACTAAGACAAATAAAGAGATATCCACAGCCAGACACGTCATAGTTAAATTACAAACTTCAAACAGAAAGAGAGCATCTTAACAAGAGCCAGATAGGAAAGATACGTGTCAGCACCAATTCCAGGCCTATTGAGGCTCTAGAGGTAAATGCTATTCTGCTTTTTGAGATAATAAATTCTTTGCTTTCAAAAATGTACTTATAGTTTTATTATGTACATTAGTTTCTCAGGATTGTCTTAACAAATACCAGAAACAAAATAATTTTATTTTCTCATAATTTTGGGTCTGAAATTTAGGTGTTGGCCGAACCATGATATATCTGAAGCATCTAAGGATGCTTTTCTTGACTTGTGGCACTTCTTGACTTCTGGCAGCATAACTCCAATCCCTGCTTTCATCATAACCTGTTCATCTTTCTTATGTGTTTGTCTTTTCCTTTTCTAATAAAGACATAAGTTGTATGGGATTACAGTCCACCCTGATGACCTCGTCTTAACTTGATTACATCTGCAAATGCCCCATTTCCAAATAAGGTTGCATTCACAGATGCTGCAACACATATGTTAGGGGAGCAAAATTCAACTCATAACATCATCCTAAGCACTATAGTCTGGTTTTGCCTATTTTTGAACTTTTGATTTCACATAAATAGAATCATATTTTGGACTTGTATTCTTTTGGACTTGTTTTATGTCAATATTAGGTTTTGTGATCTATTCACATGGTAGTGTGGGGTTCAGTTGTATTCATTTTCATTGTGTTGTAGTATAGTTGTATCACTATGCCACAACTTATTTAGTCATCAATATTTGATAAGATTTGGGTTGTTTTACAGTTTTTTACTCTTACAGTCAATGTTGCTAAGAATATTCTGTACCACTATGCTGGTGCACATATACAAGAATTTCTTTAAAAGATGTATGTAGAAGAAAAACTGCTGGGGCATAGAGTTTGCATACCTTTAACTTTACTAAAATGCTAAACTAACTTTCAAACTTTTGTACACAATTCACAGACCATCAGCGATGTGTAGAATTTCCTTTGTTTCACATCTTTGCCAACCTTTGATATTGTCAGAATTTTTATTTTCGTCAATTTGATGGGTACTCAAAGCTACTTCATACTGGTTTTAATTTGCATTTCCTTGATGACTACTGACCGTTAATATTTTGTCATATGTTTATTGATCATTTGGAGTTTCCACTTTGTGAAGTTCTAGACTTTTTCCCATTTTAAAAATTTGTATTTCATTTTTTTCTTACTAATTTTTAGGAGTTCCTTATGTTTTCTGAATAGAAGTACTTTTTAGTTAGTTACATGTGTTGCAAATATCTTATCCTACTCTGTAGCTTGTATTTTCACTTTTATAGTGGCAGATGATGAACTTAAGTTTTTAATTTTAACGTAGTCTTACTTATTAATACTCAAAAAATACTTAGTTCTCTTTGTGTCTTGGTTATGAAAACTTTCCCCATTCCAAAAATCATGAAGGCATTCTCCTCACTTCTTGGAGCTTTTTAGTTTGTCATTTATGATTGAGTCTTTATTACTCCTGCAGCTGGTGTTTGTGTTTGGTACAAGATAGAGATGCAATTTTACTTTTTTCCATGGTACTCAGTGGGCTCACCACCAAATATCTGTAGAGTGTGTTTTCAAATATCTGTAGAGTGTGTTTGGGCTCTGTTCTGTTAATCAATCTACTTATCCTTTCCTACACCAATACTTAACATTGCTTTAACTACAGTCATTTTGTAATAAATAAGTCCTGCTATTGGGTAAAGCAAATCTTTCCTCTTTTATAAAGTGTTTGGCTATTCTTGATCCTATATATTTTTTCATTAATTTTAGAATTAGCTTGTCAAGATTCACAAAAAATAAATTGAGATCATATATATATACATGTGTGTGTGTGTGTGTATATATATATATATATATATATTTTTTTTTTCTTTTTTTTAGACAGAGACTTACTCTGTTGCCCAGGCTGAAGTGCAGTGGCATGATCTTGGCTCACTGCAACTCTGCCTCCTAGGTTCAAGTGATTCTCCTGCCTCAGCCTCCCAAGTAGCTGGGATTACAGGTGTGTACCACCATGCCTGGCTAAGTTTTGTATTTTTAGTGGAGACAGGGTTTCGCCATGTTGGCCAGGCTGGTCTTGAACTCCTGACCTCAGGTGATCTGCCCACCTTGGCCTCTGAAAGTGCTGGGATTGCAGGTGTGAGCTGCTGCATCCCACAGAGATTCTATATATTTTTACATTAATCTTAAAATTAACTTGTCAAGATTCACAAAAACAAGTTGAGAGTATTGGCTTTTAATTGAGTCTAAATTAAATTAATTGGAGAACATCTACGTATTTAAATATTGAGTGTTCTGCTTAATGAGATGATATTATCTTTTCATTTATTTAGGACTTATAACCATTAATAAAATAAGTTATGTATAATAAATTATTATATCCATTAATAAAATTGTATAGTTTTCTCCATCAATGTCTCAAAAATTCTTTGTAAGATTTGTTTTTAGGTATTCTGTATGCTTAATGCTATTATAAATAATTTTTTTTTTTTTTTGAGACGGAATCTCGCTCTGTTGCCCAGACTGGAGTGCAGTGGCGCGATCTTGGCTCACTGCATCTCTGTCTCCTGGGTTCATGCCATTCTCCTGCCTCAGCCTCCCGAGTAGCTGGGACTACAGGTGCCCACCACCACACCTGGCTAATTTTTTTGTCTTTTTTAGTAGAGTCGGGGTTTCACCATGTTAGCCAAGATGGTCTCGATCTCCTGACCTCGTGGTCTGCCCGCCTCAGCCTCCCAAAGTGCTGGGATTACAGGCATGAGCCACTGCTCCCGGCCAATAACTATTTGTTCAAGATATATAGAAATATAGCCATTTATTTCTGTAAACTGATTTTATTTCCAGTAATTCTACTAAACTCTCCTACTTATTTTAAAATTATCTGTAGATAGTTTTAGAATTTTTACATCACAATTATATCATGTCTAGGTATCAAGTTTAGTTTCTTCCTTCCAGAACATTAACGCTTTTTTGTGCTTTATTATGCTAGCTAAAATCCTCATACAATGTGGAATTGTAGTGGTGACAGTGGGTAACTTAGTCCATTTGTGTTGCTATACAGGAATATCTGATGCTGGATAATTTATAAATAAAAGAGATTTATTTGGCTTATGGTTTTTCAGACTGTACAAGAAGCATGGTATCAGCATTTGTTTGTGGTGAGGGTCTCAGGAAGCTTCCACTCATGGAAGGCAAAGGGGAGTGGGGATCTCATGGTCAAAGAGGAATAAAGAGAGAGGGCTTGGCTCTTTTTAACAATCAGTTATGGTGGTAATGAATAGTGACAACTTACCCCTTCGAGAATGACATCAAGCCATTAATGAGGAATCTGCTCCCGGAATCCAAATACCCTCCACCAGGCCCCACCTCTAACATTCGAGGCCAAATTTCAACATGAGATCTGACGAGATGTCAAACATCCAAACTACATCAGTAGTCATATTTCTTTTGTTCTTGATTTCAAAGAGAAAGCTTTCAAGAGTTTTATTATGCATAATTTTGCAGCAGCTTTTTGTTTATTTATTTGTAAACATCCATTCCTAGGTGTATTAGTTAGGGTTCTCTAGAGGGACAGGACTAATAGGATAAATTCATATATGAAAGGGAGTTTAGCTGGGTGCGGTGGCTCACGTGTAATCCCAGCACTTTGAGAGGCTGAGGCGGGTGGATCTCAAGGTCAGGAGATCGAGACTATCCTGGCTAACATGGTGAAACCCCGTCTCTACTAAAAATACAAAAAATTAGCCAGGCATGGTGGTGGGCACCTGTAGTCCCAGCTTCTCGGGAGGCTGAGGCAGGAGAATGGCGTGAACCCAGGAGGCAGACCTTGCAGTGAGCGGAGATCAAGGCACTGCACTCCAGCCTGGGTGACAGAGCGAGACTCTGGCTAAAAAAAAAAAAACAAAAAACAAACAAACAAAAAAGATAGGGAGTTTATTAAGGAGTATCGACTCACATGATCACAAGGTGAAGTCCCACAATAGGCTGTCTGCAAGCTGAGGAGCAGTCTGAGTCCAAAAAACTCAAAAGTAGGGAAGCTGACAGTGCAGTGTTTGGTCTGTTACCATAGGCCTGAGGGCTTCTGGCAAACCACTGGTGTAGGTCCAAAAACTGAAGAACTTGGAGTCTGATGTTTGAGGGCAGAAAGCATCCAGATTGGGAGAAAGATGGATGCCAGAAGACTTAGCCAGTCTAGTCCTTCCACGTTCCTCTGCCTGCTTTTATCCTAGCAGTACTGGCAACTGTGCCCACCCAGATTGAGGGTGGGTCCGCCTCTCCCAGTCCACTGATTCAAATGTTAATCTCCTTTGGAAACACCCTCATAGACACTCCTAGAAACAATAGTTTGCATCCTTCAATCCAATCAAGTTGACACTCAGTATTAACCATCACACTAGGTTAAAGAGATTCTGTTCTATTCTTAGTCAGCATGAGTATTATCATGCCTGAATGTTAGATTTTCCGAAGAGCCTTTTTTCTTCACTTAGGTAGAAGATCAAATGCTTTTTCTCTTTTAATCTGCTAATAGGGTGAATTATATTAATTGATTTCTTAAGTTAAAACAATCTTGCATTTTTGGAATTAAAGCCAACTTAGATATAATATGTTTTTCATATATTAATGGATATAGTTTGCTAATATTTAAGTTATGGCTTTTATATCTATTTTATGTTATATAAGATGTCATTATTTTATATGTCACTGTGAAAGAACAAAAATACTATCAATGAAACTATGACACAATACTTTTTCACCTTGATTTTTAATTTTATGTTTATGGAAATAATTTTTGACTTATTTCAAGATAGGTTTTATTACATATCACTCTTATACACAGAAAAATATGTAAGTAAGGAAAATTGGTTGAGATATTCCTAAAACATCTTCACAGCACCCATCATAACTATATTACATTAAATTTAAAATTACACCTTAGTCTAGGTCAACTGCTGTATTTCAGCAAATTGAAGGCTCCACCAATTGCCTCAGGTGAAGGCATACTCCTCTAATGGGAATTTGCTGTAGCATCTGTCATTGTGAAGACTAAAATTATTTTCTCAAATTCTTATTTTATTTTATTTTATTGAGACAGAGTCTTGCCCTGTCGCCCAGGCTGGAGTGCAATGGCGCAATCTCAGCTCACTGCAACCTCCGCCTCCTGAGTTCAAGTGATTCTCCTGCCTCAACCTCCTGAGTAGCTGGTGGTGCACACCACCACACCCGGCTAATTTTTTGTATCTTTAGTAGAGAGGGGGTTCACCATGTTGGCAAGGCTGGGCTCAAACTCCTGACCTCATGATCTGCCTGCCTCAGCCTCCCAAAGTGCTGGGATTACAGGTGTGAGCCAACGTGCCTGGCCCTCAAATTCTTAATGTACACATATTTTTAGAATCTTATTTTAGATTCTCTCTTGTTCTATGTATGAATGTGTGTATTTCTTTTTCAAACTTTAACTTACCTCTAACGATTGTTGGGGAGAGGTGGTATGGGCTCTAGAGTGAGTGAGATATTCTAGGAATGGTGGCTCATCATAACTTCAGAGAGTTTCCATCTATACTGGGCACTAACCTGTCTCGCAGGACTAAAGAGGCTTCATACTTATTGCTTTGGTTTGGGACCTAAGTCCTCTGCTGCTCAGCATTAGGTAAATGGGCTGCTCAGCATTAGATAAACTGTCTGCGCTTTCTGTGGATTCCCCAAAATCACCTTGCTCTTTTCTACAGACCTCCTCCAGCTCCCCATGTATGCTACCTTTGACTTGAAGTACCTTTCAAGCTACTTCTGCACATC
This sequence comes from Macaca nemestrina, assembly GCF_043159975.1. Lineage (NCBI taxonomy): Eukaryota > Metazoa > Chordata > Mammalia > Primates > Cercopithecidae > Macaca > Macaca nemestrina. Next base: position 93,742,172 of record NC_092126.1, on the reverse strand, counting down.
TATTAATTTGGAGCTCTGATTTCCTCCTTCAGTAAGCTCCCTTGCCTCCTATATTTCAGAGATTTTTATACGCTTTTGAGACTGACACAATTCTAGGCTTTTGTGGATTTATTAATAGTATTTTTCTATTTATAGAAATCTGGGTGGGATGTGGAGTTAGAATGTACATTTATGTTTTAGTACTTCTAACAGCATTCAACAATGTTTATGTCAGGGTAATTTTAAATTTATATTTGGTGTATTTTTAAACTTTTCTATAATATATATACATTAATTAATTATATTTTTAACTATAAAAGTAAATAAAGTATTCTTGTATAAAATCAAAAATGAACCTTTCTCTTTTGACCCCTACTTGCAATCCCACTTCTCAAAGTTAACCACTGTGTAGATGATAATTTCACAATCATGGTACTATTGACATATAAGCCAGATAATTCTTTGTTATGGGGAGCTGTCCTATCCATTGTGAGATGTTTAGCATCATCCCTGACCCCACACCAACTAGATATTATTAGCAACTGCCAAGTTGTGACAAACAAACATATCTTCAGACATCATCAAGTGTCCCTGGGGGGCAAGATGATCTGTGGTTGGAAACTACTGGTCTAGATTTATTTCTATGAACTTGTAAACAAACAAACATGTACATAGAATAAAAGTTAAATAGGAAAATAACTCATTATACTGAAATAGTACATAATAAAACCTGCTGGCTTATGAGACTTTAAAGTCAGCATTTCCAAAAGTATAGTCTTTGAACACTAGCTTGATGCCAAAGTGTTACATAAAAAAACAATGTGGTCAGGTAAACTTGGGTAGCACTGAGTTAACAAAATTAAGCTGTGTTCTTTCTTATATGACTACTCTGAAACTTTAACTTTCTACCTTGCCTTGTGAATCTCCAGAAGGGAGATATAGTTGTACTGTTTCCCAAGTTTATATGGCTACAGAATCTTTAGTTCATGGAGCATTTCATAGGACTAATGTTTTGTGGAAATCCATTGGGCACTGGGAGACTTTACACTGATTCTTTAAATGTAAGAAAGTCCATGGCAGTTTTTAACCAAATATAAAGCTGAAACAATAAACCACCACCAACAAAAACCAGAACTATGTAAAGCAGGTTTTAAAACAAATATAAAGCTGAAACAATAAAAAACAACACAGAAGGATTTTGTGTTCCCAGTATTCTTCTATCTCCCTACTCTGTCCTAACCACACTAAGGAAAATCAAACCATATGGTTTAACAGATGAATGAGACAGAAGCAAACAGACTGGCAGGCCCACTTGTCATACAGAAGGTATATGACTGTTTTACTGGTGGGCCAGTTATTTAAGGAATGCCACAGGCTGTTGCCAAAGGATTAAAGGATACTAATAACATTTTAGAAGAGGCTTATCTCATGAGAGGCCATAATAGTTCATACTTCCCCCTCCTCAAGATTCCAGGCCACCTATCTTTTTCTCTGTCTTTGTTTGGAAGAGGTGGATAAAGTTACTATTAACATCTTCATCAAAATTATAATGGTGCAAATGGTAATTTTATAACCTTCATTGTCTTTCCAATCATTCAATGGAATTTTTTAAATATTAAAAGAAGAATCTTTATTAGAGAAAGACAAATAAATAAAAATCTTTTATAATGTTTCCATCAGAATTGTAGCCACTGTTCATTTGTGGTAGCTCTGAGGCATTTGTTGTTGTTGTTGCTAGACCAGACTCAGACTGGACTACAGGGAGTGGGGGAGAGGTGCATTGCAAATAGACGCTATGTATTCATATGAGGGTAGCCTGAGGTCAGTGGGTGTTCTGCAGTATGAAAGGAAGTAGGGATATAAATAAGCACATTTATGTCTTCCTGTCCTTTCCTTTCCTCATGAAGGAAATAAAAAGATGAAAGTAGGCTGAAAAAAACCCCAAAAGCTGAAGATATAAGATGTACAAGGGAATATTCTTGGTATTGCTGCATAATTTCCAAGCTGATTATTCAATGTTTAGAATTATGAGAAATAGAAACCAATGGAAAAGAGGCAAATATATAAATTCACATGTTTCATTCCGTGGAAGGAGGCCAGGAAGAGTGAAGTCAGTTTCATTTTTATCTAAATAATCTCAATTTCCATTTTCTAAAGAAAAGCAGAATTATGAGAAGAGGAGCCTGTGTTACACATATTTATTCTTATATATATTGTCACCAGAGGGCACTAGTAAATGTTTATGAAAGCAAAAACTCCAAAATTTACGGGAGATAGAGTGCAAAGCTGTAAGTATAAATCCTAGTTGTCTATTAGCCACTCTATACTTTTTATTTTTGTATCTATAAATTGAAATACTTACAACTATCCCTAAATGGAGGTCTACAAACTGAAAATGTTGTAACTACTCTAAATGAAGGATTCAATTTTCTAATCAAAACTATGTTTTAAATTCAGAGTAATCAAAAAGAGGAGCCAACTAGACACAGCCAGGAAGAGCTTCCCCCACTGGGGGACCAGACCAGCAAGAAAACTGGCACACTCCAAGCAGGTTATTGAAAGGAAGGCATTGAATGTGGACAGAGGATGATGCGGATGGTAGACTGAAGGATGAAGAAGCTGGGAACCCTGCATTGGGTTGCTGAGCACTAGATCTCGTTTCTGATCCCGAGTAGCTCCTGGGGAAAATGTGAGTTAAATAGGTATGGAGTTGGCCCATTCTTACCAAAGACCTCTGGAATCCTAGCTGCAGGAGACTTTATGGCCCCGTGGACATTTGAGCTGGCAGGGAGAGCTGCTTGGAGAGTTGGCAGGAACAGGAGTCCAGCCTGCATGGAGCTCACATAGTTTGGCTCAGGAATAGCTGCAGTAGAGCATGGACAGGGACACCCATCCCCCAAGGCTTGCCATGCTCCTTCAGGTAGCTTTGGCCTTTGTTGATTGTTGGACCTGGACAGAGCAGGTCTATCTTGCCACATGGGACAGAGCCAGTCTGATTTGGGTGTCCCTTGTCTGCTGGTCTCTCCCAGGGTTCATGCAAGGCTGCACTCACTTACAGCACAGCCTCAGATGCCTAACTGGGGTGCTTCTCAGTGGCCACCACCATAGCTTGTTTGCTGGTAGACACTGCCTAACCATGAGAGAGCTTTTGCAGATGGACCCAGCCAGTGCGCATCTGCTTGCAGCCTTCCCCCAACACTTTGCTGGTGTATGCACATGTGTGTGTGAACTGCATTGCTGCTGTCCTACAACTAGCACATGCATGTGCACAGTCCACCACCCTGCTGCTGCTCTGCTGTTGTCTGCATGTGCTTTGACCTTATTGCCATCCCCCGATAATGAAGTGCTTTTGCAGGCACCCCCCACATCAGAGTGGTGTTGCCAGCAGCAACATCTCAGATCTTTTAGCACAGAAGGTACTCAACCTCAAGGAGCCAGGAAAAAAAGCTGTGGGCCTGGTCTCAGCCCCTAGGGTTGGAGCACACAGCCTACAAATGCTGAGCTGAGCCTTGGCCCACTGAAATTATTAAGAAATAAAGTCAGTGAACTAAACCCAACTGATACCACAGTCAAACCCTCAAAGGCATCAAAGGATATAAGAGCAAAAAGCCCCACTGGAAGAATGTCACCTTCAAAGATTAAGGAAACATCAGCTCACACAGATGAGAAGGAACCAGCACAAGATCTCTGGAAACTCAAAAAGCCAGTGTCTTCTTACCTCCAAATGACTGCACTAGCTTCCCAGCAATGGTTCTTAACCAGAATTAAATGGCTGAAATGACAGACATAGAATTCAAAATCTGGATGGCAATGAAGATCGTCGAAATTCAGGAGAAAATTGAAACCCAATCTAAGGAATCTAAGAAATACAGTAAAAGGATTCAAGAGCTGAAAGACAAAATAGCCATTTTAGGAAATAATCAAGTTGATTTGATAGAGCTGAAAAACTCACTACAATAATTTCTTAATACAATTAGAAGTATTAGTTGGTGCAAAAGTAATTGCAGTTTTTGTCATTACTTTTATATGGCAAAAACCACAATTACTTTTGCACCAACCTAATACTAACAGCAGAATAGACTAAGCTGAGGAAAGAATCCCATAGCCTGAATACCAGTTCTTTGAATCAACTCAGTCATTTAAAAACACAGAAAAAATAATTTTAAGAAATGACCACAATCTCTGAGAAATATGAGATTTTGTAAAGAGACCAAACATATGACTTATTGGCATCCCTGAAAGAGAAGGAGAGAGAGCAAGCAATTTGGAAAACATACTTAAGAATATTAACCATGAAAATTTCCCCAGCCTTGCTAGATATGTTGACATTCAAATTCAGGAAATTCAGAGAACCCATCAAGATACTATCCAAGATGACCATCCCCAAGGAAATGGTCATCAGATTCTACAAGGTCAAAGTAAAAGGAAAAATATTAAAGGCAGCTAGAGAGAGGGGGCAGATCACCTTCAAAGAGAATCCCATCAGACTAACAGCAGACTTTTAGCAGAAACTCTACAAGCCATAAAAGATTGGGGATGTATATTTAGCATCCTTAAGGATAATCAATTCCAACCAAGAATTTCATATCCAGCCAAACTAAGGAGAAATAAAATAATTTTCAGATAAGCAAATGCTAAGGGAATTCATCACCCCTAAACTTGCCTTATAAGAGGTTCTTAAAGGAATGCTAAACATGGAAACAAAAAGACCATTACTGCCAGCACAAAAAGAAACTTAAGTACATAGACCATTGACACTATAAAGCAACTATAATCAAATCTACATAGAAACCAAAACCAACATAATAGGATCAAATCCACATCATGTCAATATTAACCTTAATTGTAAACAGGACAAATGTCCCACTTAAAAGGCACAGAGTGGCAAGTTGGATGAAGCAGCATGGACCAACTGTATGCTGTCTTCAAGAGACCCATCTCACATGCAATGACACCCATAGGCTCAAAGTAAAGAGATGGAGGAAGATCTATCAAGCAAATGAAAACAGAAAAGATCAGGAGTTGCTATTTTTATTTCAGACAAATAGACTTTAAACCAATAATAATAAAAAAGGACAAAGAAGGGCATAGCATAATGATAAAAGTTTCAACTCAACAAGAAGACTTAACTATCTTAAGTATATATGCATCCAACACTGGAGCATCCAGATTCATAAATCAAGTTCTTAGAGACCTATGAAGAGATTTAGATAACCACACAATAATAGTAGGAGACTTAATCACCTCAGTGACAGTATTAGATAAGTGAGGCAGAAAATTATCAAAGATATTTGAGATCTAAAACAGATATATTAGGACCTAAACTCATCTGTTGTAAACAGAGTTAAGAGGAAAGTTTACAGCACTAATCACCTAATCACCCACATCAAAAAAGGAAGATCCCAAATTAACAACCTAGCATCACCTAGAGGAACTAGAAAAACAAGAGCAAACCGATCCCAAAGCTAGTAGGAGAAAAGAAATAACCAAAATCAGAGCTGAACTGAATGAAATGGAGACATAAAAATCCATACAAAGACCAATGAAACCAACAGTTGGTTCTTGAAAGCATAAGATTGATAGACTACTAGCTAGAATAATGAAAAACAGGTAAGATCCAAATAAATGCAATCAGAAATGACAAAGGGGACATTACCACTGACCCTATAGAAGCAAAAAAACCCTTGGAAACTATTAGGAATACCTCTATGCACATAAACTAGAAAACCTAGAAGAAATGAATAAATTCCTAGAAATGTACAGCCTCCTAAGATTGAACCAAGAAGAAATTGAAACCCTGGACAGATCAATAAGGCATTATGAAATTGATTCAGTAATAAAAATCCTACCAACCAGAAAAGGTCCTAGACTAGAAGGATTCACAGCTGAATTCTACCAGACATAGAAAGAAGAGCTGGTACCAATTCAGCTGAAACTATTCCAAATAATTGAGGAGGAGGGTTCCCTCCCTAACACATTCTATTAGGCCAGCATCATGCTGATACCAAAGCCTGGTAGAGACACAGCAAAAAAAGAAAACTTTAGGCCAGTATTCCTGATAAACATAGATGCAGACATTCTCAACAAAATACTAGTAAACCAAGTCCAGCAGCACATCAAAAAGCTAGTCCACCATGATCAAGCAGGCTTTATTCCTGGAATGCAAGGTTGGTTTAACATACCCAAATCAATAAATGTGATTAATCACATAAACAGAACTAAAAACAAAAAAAAGATCATCTTAGTAAATGCAGAAATGGCTTTTGATAAAATTCAATATTCTTTCATGTTAAAAATCCTCAATAACTAGGTATACCTCAAAATGAGCCATCTATGACCAACCCACAACTGACATCATACTGAATGAGCAAAATCTAGAAACATTCTCTTTGAGAACTGGAACAAGGCAGAGATGCCCACTTTCACTATTCCTATTCAGCATAGTACCAGATTCCTAGCCAGAGCAATCAGGCAAGAAAAAGAAAATAAGGCATCCAAACAGGAAGAGAGAAAGCCAAACTATTTTTGTTTACAGGTGATATGATTCTATAACTAGAAAACACCATAGCCTCTGCCCTAAGGCTCCTAAGGTCTGACAAACAACTTCAGCAAAGTTTCAAGATACAAAGTCATGATACAAAAATCTGTAGCATTTCTATACATGAATAACATCCCAACTGAGTGCCAAGTAAAGAACACAATCCTATTAACAATGGCCACAAAAAGAATAAAACACTTAGAAATATAGCTAGCCAGAGAAGTGAAGTATCTCTATAATGAGAATTACTAAACACTGCTGAAAGAAATCAGAGACAACACAAACAAATAAAAAAAAATTCCATATCATGGACAGGAAGATTCAATATTGTTAAAATGGTTATACTTCCTGATATAGTTTGGCTGTGTCCCCGCCCAAATCTCATCTTGAATTGCAGCTTGCTTAATTCCCATGTGTTGCAGGAGGAACCCGGTGAGAGATAATTAAATCATGGGGGCAGTTTCTCTCAGACTGTTCTCATGGTAGTGAATAAGTCTCATGAGATCTGATGGTTTTATAAGGGATTTCCCCTTTCACATGGCTCTCATTCACTCTTGCCTGTTGTGTGTGAGATATGCCTTTTGCTTTCCACTGGGATTATAAGGCCTCCCCAGCCACATGGAACTGTGAGTCCATTGAACCTCTTTTTCTTTGTAAATTACCCAGTCTCAGGTATGTCTTTATCAGCAGCATGAAAATGAACTAATACAGTAAATTGGTACCAGGAGTGGAGTGCTGCTGTAAAGATACCTGAAAATGTGAGAGTGACTTTGGAACTGGGTAACAGGGAGAGGTTGGAACAGTGTAAGGGGCTCAGAAGAAGACAAGAAAATGTGGGAAAGTTTGGAACTCCCTAGAGACTTGTTGAATGGCTTTGACCAAAATGCTGATAATGACATGGACAATGAAAGCCAGGCTGAGATAGTCTCAGATGGTGATGAGGAACTTGTTGGGAACTGGAGTAAAGGTGACTCTTGCTATGTTTTAGCAGTGACCTTTTGCACCTGCCGTAGAGATTTGTGAAACTTTGAACTTAAGGGAGATGATTTAGGGTATCTGGTGGAAGAAATTTCTAAGCAGTAAAACATTCAAGAGGTGATTTGAGTGCTGTGAAAAGCATTCAGTTTTAAAAGGGAAACAGATCATACAAGTTTAGAAAATTTGTAGCCTGATGATGTGGAGGAAAAGAAAAACCCATTTTCTGAGGAGAAATTCAAGCCAGCTATAGAAATTTGCATAGGTAACGAGGAGCCAAATGTCAATCACCAAGACAATGGGGAAAATGTCTCCAGGGCATGTCATAGGGCATTCATGGTCTGCCCTATCATCATAGGCCTGGAGGCCTAGGAGGATAAAATGGTTTCCTTGGCCAAGCCGAGGGCCCCCCCGGTATGTGCAGCCTAGGGACTTCATGCCCTGCATCCCAGCCACTCTAACCATGCCTAAAAGGGGCCAAGGTACAGCTCGGTCTGTGGCTTCAGAGGACGCAAGCCCCAAGTCTTGGCAGCTTCCATGTGGTGTTGAGCCTGTGGGTGCACAGAGGTCGAGAATTGAGATTCGGGAATCTCTGCCTAGATTTCAGAGGATGTATAGAAATGCTTGGATGTCCAGGCAGAAGTTTGCTGCAGGGGCGGGGCCCTCATGGAGAACCTCTGCTAGGGCAATGCAGAAAGGAAATGTGAGCTTGAAGCCCCCACACAGAGTCCCCACTAGGGTACTGGCTAGCAGAGCTGTGAGAAGAGGGCCACCATCCTCCAGACTCCAGAATGGTAGATCCACTGACAGCTTGCATCATGCACCTGGAAAAGCCACTGACACTCGACATCAGCCCATAAAAGCAACTGTACCCTGCAAAGCCACAGGGGCAGAGCTGCCCAAGACCATGGGAACCCACCTCTTATATCTGCATGACCCAGATGTGAGACATGGAGTCAAAGGAGATCATTCTGGACTTTAAGATTTTATTGCCCCACTGAATTTCAGACTGCATGAGGCCTTTAACCCCTTTGTTTTGGCCAATTTCTCCCATTTGGAATGAGTGTATTTATTCAATGCCTGTACCCCCATTTTATCTAGGAAGTAACTGAACTTGCTTTTGGTTTTATAGGCTCACAGGTGGAAGGGACTTGCCTTGTTTCAGATGAGACTTTGGACTGTGGACTTTTGAGTTAATACTGAAATGAGTTAAGGCTTTGGGGGACTGTTGGGAAGGCATGATGGGCCTTGAAATGTGAGGGCATGAGATTTAGGAGGGGCCAGCAGTGGAATGATATGGTTTAGTTGTGTACCCACCCAAATCTCATCTTGAATTGTAGCTCCCATAATTCCCATGTGTTGTGGGAGGGACTCAGTGATAGATAATTGAATCGTGGGGGCAGTTTTTTCCATACTGTTCTTGTGGTAGTGAATAAGTCTCAAAAGATCTAACAGTTTTATAACTGGTTTCCCCCTTTGCTTGGCTCTCATTTTCTCTTGCTGCTGCCATGTAAGACTTGCCTTTGGCCTTCTCCCATAATTGTGAGGCCTCTCTAGCCATGTAGAACTCTGAGTCCATTAAACCTCTTTTTCTTTATAAATTACTCAGTCTCAGATATGTCTTTATCAGTAGAATGAAAATAGACTAATACATTGTCCAAAGCAATGTACAGTTCAATGCTATTCCTGTTAGACTACCAATGAAATTTTTTACAGAATTATAAAAAACTATTCCAAAATACACATAGAACCAAAAAAGAGCCTGAATAGCCAAAGCAATTCCAAGGGAAAAAAAAAAAACAAACACGAAAAACCAAAAAACAAAACTAAAACCAAAGGCATCACACTCCCTGATATCAAAGTATACTATAAAGCTACAGTAATCAGAACAGCATGGTAATGGTACAAAAACAGAGGCATAGACCAAAGAAACAAGTGTGAGGACCCGGAAATAAAGCTATGTACCTACAATGATCTGATCTTCGACAGAAGTGACAACAATAAGCAATGGAGAAAGGAGTTCCTGGTCAATAAATGCTGGGATAACAGGCTAGCCATATGCAGAAGATAAAAATGGGACACCTTCCTTACGTTATATATAAAAATTAACTCAAGATGGATTAAAGACTTAAATGTAAAACATAAAGCTGCGAAAATTCTGGAAGAAAACCTAGGAAATACCATTCTGGACATAGATCCTTGCAAAGATTTCATGATAAAGACTCCAAAAGCAATTGCAACAAAACCAAAAATTGACACGTGGGACCTAATTAAACTAAAGAGTTTTTGTACAGCAAAAGAAACTATTAATAAAATAAACAGATAACCTACAGAATGGGAGAAAATATTTGCAAACTATTCCTCTGACAAAGGTATAATATTCAGAATCCATAAGGAACTTAAACAAATCAACAAGCCAAAAAACAGTCGTGTTAAAAAATGGGGCCAGGCACTGCAGCTCACGCCTGTAATCCCAGCACTTTGGGAGGCCAAGGCAGGCAGATCACAAGGTCAGGAGGTCGAGACCATCCTGACTAACATGGTGAAACCCCATCTCTACTAAAAATACAAAAAATTAGCCTGGCATGGTGGCATGCGCCTGTAGTCCCAGCTACTTGGGAGGCTGAGGAAGGAGAATGGCATGAACCTGGGAGGCAGAGCTTGCAATGAGCCGAGATTGCACCACTGCACTCCACCCTGGCAGAATGAGACTCCATCTCAAAAAAAAAAAAAAAAAAAAAAAAAAAAAAATGGGCAAAGGACATGGACAGACACTTCTCAAAAGACATACATGTGGCCAACCATATGAAAAAATGCTCAACATCACTAATCATCAGAGAAATGAAAATCAGAACCACAGTGAGATACCATCTTACACCAGTCAGAATGGCTATTACTAAAAAGTCAAAAAATTACAGATGTTGGTGAGTTTGCAGTGAAATGGGAAAGTTTATACACTACTAGTGAGAATGTAAATTAGTTCCTAGCTACTTTGGAAAACAGTTTGGTGAATTTTCAAAGAGCTCAAAGCAGAATTACCATTTGACCCAACAATCCAATATTTGGGTATATACCCAAAGGAATATAAACTGTTCTACCAAAAAGACACAGGCATGTGCTTATTGCAGCACTATGCACAAAAGCACAGGCATGGAATCCACCTAGATGCCCATCAGTGGGGGACTGGATAAAGAAAATGTGGTACATAAGCACCATGGAATGCTACACAGCCATAAAAAAGAACAAAATCATGTCATTTGCAAGATGCAGCTAGAGGCCATTATTCCTAACAAATTAACACAAGAAGTGTTGTCATCCCTGCTCCTACTCCGGGCTGTGGGGTCAGTGCAGATATTCAGTCATGAAGTCAAGGTAGGGACTTCTCCTGCAACGTGGCCGGCAAGACTGTTTGTGTTGCGAGGGCTGGACTTCCAGGTGATTTTACAACAAGATGCTGCTCTCCACAGGGATGCTTGTGTTGTCAGTCACACAAGTCTACACCATCTTGACTGTCCAGCTCTTTGCATTCTTAAACCTACTGCCTGTAGAAGCAGACATTTTAGCATATAACTTTGAAAATACATCTGACATTTGATGACCTTCCTGCAAGATTTGGTTATAGACTTCCAGCTGAAAGTTTAAAGGGTTTTTTGATTAACTCAAAACCAGAGAATGCGTGTAAACCCATAGTGCCTCCACCAGTAAAAGATAATTCATCTGGCACTTTCATTGTGCTAATCAGAAGACTTGATTATAATTTTGATACAAAGATTTTAAATGCACAGAGAGCAGAATACAAAGCAGCCATAGTTCATGATGTTGATTCTGTTGACCTCATTAGCATGGAATCCAACGACATTGAGGTACTAAAGACAACTGACATTCCATCTGTCTTTATTGGTGAATCATCAGCTAATTCTCTGAAAGATGAATTCACATATGAAAAAGGGGGCCACCTTGTCTTAATTCCAGAATTTAGTCTTCCCTTGGAATGCTACCTAATTGCCTTCCTTACCATAGTAGGCATCTGTCTCATCTTTATAGTCATTTTCATGTTTTTGGCTATTACAAATAAAGCTGACATGGACATTTGTTTTATGGAAATATGCTTTCATTTCTATTGGATCACAAATTTTTTCCAGGATAGACATAGAGCTAGAAGAAACAGACTTCATAAAGATCAACTTAAGAAACTCCCTATACATAAATTCAAGAAAGGAGATGAGTACGATGTATGTGCCATTTGTTCAGATGAGCAGGAAGAGGGAGACAAGCTCAGAATCCTTCCCTGTTCCCATGCTTATCACTGCAAGTGTGTAGACCTTTGACTAACTAAAAACCAAAAAAACCTGTCCAGTGTGCAAGCAAAAAGTTCCTTCTCAAGGCAATTCAGACTCTGACACAGATGGTAGCCAAGAATAAAATGAAGTGACAGAACATACTCCTTCAGTTAGACTTTTAGCTTCTGTCAGTGCCCAGTCATTTGGGGCTTTGTCAGAATCCCGCTCGCATCAGAACATGACCAAATCTTTAGACTATGAGGAAGATGACCATGAAGATACCAACAATAGTGATGAAGAAAACGAAACTAATGAACATAATGTTGTGGTCCAGTTGCAGCCTAATAGTGAATGGGATTACAACATAGCAAATACTGTTTGACTTTCAGAAGATGATTGGTTTATTTCCCTTTAAAATGTTTAGGTATATACTTTAGTTTGATTTTTTTACTCCCTTCAAAGATTTCCATAGAAATAACTTATTTTTTAGTATTCTACAATTTAATAAAATTGCTGAAAAAGGACTTTTGATCTGGTGTTTATCTGCAAGAGTGTACTTCTTCACTGATAATAATAGACTGGTGCTGTAACTCAAGCATCATTTCAGCTCTTCTTTTGGAATGAAAGTATAGCCAAAACAACAACAACAACAAAAAGTCTTCAGTATAGCTTTCAATTAAGACCTAGATCACAGTATTTAAGTGTTTTGCATTTTGTACGTGAGGTCAGTGCTACAGCTACCTAGCATGAAATAACGCAGCTTCTACCTCCATAAAGTTACCTAGAGTTTTTGAGTTGGAATATGTTCTGGCATTTACCCGACCTTCCATCATTAGTGAGAGGCAACAAGGTAATTCAGTGTCTTTCCTCCTATCGGCACATTGAAGCTCAAAGCAGTCTTTTCCCTTTCTGTTCCAAAGAGTCTTATCCTGACAGGAGCAGTCTATACCAGTGCAGATTTCAACACTTTTTTTTTTTTTAAACGTTTTAATTACTATAGTGTTATGTGGAGATTTGATTCAATAACTAAAGTAATGTCTCTGAACTTTACTTACTAAATTTCAGTATCCTTAAGAGTTTTGTGGTATTGTTATCAAAGCAAAAAGAAAATGCTGCATAAAAATACCAAACTTCAACAACTGTTAATGCTCAGATCATGTAGCTCTTAATAAATGGCATCTTATGCTAATTAGCCCTGCTAAACTATGCACAGAGGAAATTATTCAAGTATTGGATTTGAAAGTAAGTGACTTATGTTTAACAGAACTAATGATGTCTTGAAACAATGTATTATGAAAAGCTAAATTGTATTATACATCATTGTAATTATGTAGAAAATGTAGACTAATGTATAATCAAAATACTTATACAATTTTTATATGGCCTTGTATGAGGGGAGTTTGAATGTTAATAAACGTGTTTTCCACTCTACAATCCAGTTAAAAAAAATTAACGCAAGAACAGAAAACCAAATACTCCATGTTCTCACTTATTAGTGGGACCTAAACATTGAGTGCACATGGACACAAAGAAAGGAACAGTAGACACCAGAGCCTACCTGAGGGTGGAGGATGGGAGGTGGAAGAGAACTGAAAAGCTACCTATTTGGTATTGTGCTCACTACCTGGGTGACAAAGTAATTTGTACACTAGACCAGAGACATGCAACTTACTCATATAACAAACCTGCACATGTATCCTAGAACCTAAAATAAAAGCTGGAAAGAAAAATAAAATCATGTCATTTAGCAATAAGTATACTTAACAAAAACATAAAATTATTTGTTCATGAAGACTACAACACAATGGTCAAAGATTTTTCTATCACATGACCAATGGCCCCTGAAATTCAAGAAGGTACATTCAACAAAATGAACTAATAAAATTTCATGCAAAAACTTTGCTTGTAAAAAACCATAAGCCTCGGATTGTTTTTGGTGAAATGTGCTATCTCTTCAACTGCAAATTCCTAGTATCAGCATTCTAAAGTAATTGAGTTATGAAATTAAATTGGATTAATAAAGAAATAAGTAAAATAATTCAAATGGCTTTTGATATAATTATTTATAACATAATAATTGTTATGGAAATCTTAATTTAAAAAAGAAGTCTTATTTTTGAGGGTCACTGGTGGTCCCTGTGTTAATCTTATGGTGCCATGTTTCTGGAGCCTCTTACTTATGTTCCTCATCTATCAGCTTTATGGTATATCCAGATTTCTTTGATGTATCCAAAGACAATGTGGCTATTTGGAGAGAAAAAGGTAGAGTGGGGTGAGGTTCAGAGGGTTGAGAATGTAAAGCAATATAATATCCTTTGGACAATAAATATCAAAAGAAAGATTTACCCTCCATCAAAATAAAAAAGGAAAGCGTAGATATAATTGAAGTTATATAACACGTTTCAAAGGAATATATACCTGTGTGTTTTATAACATACTAGATATATGTTATCTAGTATATATTTATTATGTATTATATATAATTATATAACCTAGTATATATCTTTGTAATCATTTTGTACAAAACTAGAGTTAATAAAAATGTTTATTTTGAAATATTAAAAGTATAGTTTGCCTAAACATTAATTGTAAATTTACTAAAGTTACTGATATGATTTGGCTGTGTCCCCACCCAAATCTCATCTTGAATTCCCATGTGTTGTGGCAGGGACCTGGTGGGAGGTAATTGAATCATGAGGGCAGGTTTTTCCCATGCTGTTCTCATGATAGTAGGTCTCACAAGATCTGATGGTTATTATAAGCGGGAGTTTTCCTGCACAAGCTCTCTCTTTGCCTGCAGCCATCCATGTAAGACGTGACTTGCGGCCGGGCGCGGTGGCTCACGCCTGTAATCCCAGCACTTTGGAAGGCCGAGGCGGGCGGATCACAAGGTCAGGAGATCGAGACCATGGTGAAACCCCGTCTCTACTAAAAATAGAAAAAATTTAGCCGGGCGCAGTGGCGGGCGCCTGTAGTCCCAGCTACTCGGGAGGCTGAGGCTGGAGAATGGCGTGAACCCGGGAGGCGGAGCTTGCAGTGAGCCGAGATTGCGCCACTGCACTCCAGCCTGGGCGACAGAGCGAGACTCCGTCTCAAAAAAAAAAAAAAAAAAAAAAAAGATGTGACTTGCTTCTCCTCGCCTTCTGCCATGATTGTGAGGCTCCCCCAGCCATGTGGAACTGTAAGTCCAATTAAACCTCTTTCTTTTGTAAATTGCCCAGTCTCAGGTGTGTCTTTATCGGCAGCATGAAAACGGACTAATACAATTACACATAACTTTATGTATTTATTTATGTTTACAAATGAAGCAAGAAAAAAACTTTAGCATTAAAGGTGCTAACAGTATTTTAATAAAACAGAAGAAAGTAATTCTGTGTTCAAGACTTGGTGTCAAGCAGATTTGGAGAGGACTTGCTTTCCAGAAATGAAGTGAATGTGAGGGGGAAAAAAGAAAAATAACTAAAATTGAAAACAAAATCTGTTGCATGTACACTTTGTCTCAACTGTCTTCACTGTAGTTAACACTCTTAGCAATTCCTCCTATCTCTAATTTTTCATTTTTATCATCACAATAGACATTAGAATACTATTAAGGCATTCCCTGAAATGAGTAAAACCTCTCTACTTTTATTTCTCTGATAAAATAAACCTGATATAAAAGGGGATAAAAGACTATAGCTTTTCAAAATGGTCATTCTCTTCAGAATTATGCGTGCTGAAAATGCCAGGCCAATTCAGCAACCTTAGACTTGAAGATCTTTTTGATCTGAGACATTGAAACAAAAGCAGGATATTGACTAACCATGTTAATGTGCATAAACTAACTCTGTTTTAGTCAGGAGCTAACCTTAATGCATCCACAAGAAATCCAAAAGAGCCAATGCCAATGAGACATTTGCTTTTATTCCTGAAGATTTTTGGGGATACAAAATAAAGTTTTACCCACAAAAACTCAGAATTTCTCCAGAAAAAGCTTCATGAACCATCTCTTCTCCGAAGAACCTTCTTTCAGCCTCTAGTCATCAGGTATCTCTTCTTTTCCATCTGCCCTCCTGCCCTGATCTGTGTCTAAGAAACTCTTAATTTGTCTTTTTCTCTCCCCACCTCTGTTTTATTTTTCAAATTTATTCCAACATTACAAAGGTTATTCTAGCCTTTGTCTTTTTAAAAATTTTAACAGATTTTTATCGTTAAAAATTTCCTCATGCCTCTTTGCACAATCCCCTCTTTTTACCCCCAGCTTCCATGAATCTCATTTCTCTCTATATGCTGTTGTCTTTCCAGAATGTCATATAATTGGCAATAAAGTATGTAGCCTTTTGTGTCTGGCTTCTTTCAGTTAACACAGTGCTTTAAAATTCATACATGTTACATGTATTCGTGGGTTGTTCGTTTTTACTGGTGGGTAGTGTTGCATTGCATGGATGTACTACAATTTGTTTCTTCATTTACCAGTATGTTTATATGTTGCTATTTTTAGTTTTTGGCTATTATGAATAAAGCTGTCATAAACATTTCCACATAGGTCTTTGTGTGGTCACATATTGTTATTTATTTTGGATGGTTACAAATGAGATTGCTGGTTCATATAATATATTTAACTTTATAGGTACTGTTAAACTATTTTTCACATGAACTATATTATTTTGCATTCTCACTCATAATGTTTGAGATATCCAGTTGCTCTACATCCCTGTCTTGACTTGATACTGTCATTCTTTTGAATTGTAGCAATTCTAGCAAATGTATAGTATGTCTTTGTGGTTTTAATTTACATTTTCTCAATGATTAATGATGTCTAACATCTTGTCATGTACTTATTTGCCCTCTGTGTATCTTCTTTATTTTCATTTTTAATTTGCAAATTTAACACCAAGCCTGGATAATTTTTGTAATTTTTTTTTTGTAGAGATAGGGTTTTGCCATGTTGCCCAGATTGGTCTTGAACTTCTGGGCTCAAATGATCTGCCCTTGTTGGCCTCCTAAAGTGCTGGGATTACAGGTGTGAGCTACTGTGCCTGGGCTATATCCCTTCTTTAATGAAGTATTATTCAAATGGCTTTTAAAATTAGGTTGTGTTTTTATTGTTGAGTCATGAGAGTTCTTTTATTCTAAATATTTTTCTAAAATGTTTAAAGTTTTTTTTGTTTGTTTCTTAGGAATATCTCTATTACAGTAATGTTGCAAGTATTTTTTCCTAGTTTGTCAGTTGTCTTTTTAAAATTTAATTTAATTTTTTTTTTTTTTTTTTTTTTTTGCTGGGAAGAGAAAGTCTCCAGTGTGGACTGAAGGTACCCTTTCTTCCCCTAGTTTATTGTTTGTCTTTGATGTTACTAATGGTATTTCTTGCAATAAAAAGGTTTATTTTTAAATATTTATTTATTTATTTGTTTCTTTGTTTATTTAGAGATGGAGCCCTGCTCTGTCACCCAGGCTGGAGTGCAGTGACACAATCTCAGCTCACTGCAACCTCCACCTCCCAGGCTCAAGCAATTCTCCTGCCTCAGCCTCCTGAGTAGCTGGGATTACAGGCACCCACTACCATGCCCAGCTAATTTTTGTATTTTTAGTAGAGACGGGGTTTCACCATGTTGGACCAGGCTGGTCTCGAACTCCTGACCTTAAGTGATCTGGCTGCCTTTGCCGAGACCAGCTCGGTGGTGGAGACCCTAACCCAGCAGTGCAAGAGGAATTAAAGACACACACACACAGAAATATAGAGTGTGGAGTGGGAATCAGGGGGCTGACAGCCTTCAGAGCTGAGAGCCATGAACAGAGTTTTACCCACATATTTATTGACAGTAAGCCAGTGATAAGCATTGTTTCTGTAGATTATTGATTAACTAAAACGGGAAACAAAGGGATGGGTCTGGCTAGTTATCTGCAGCAGGAACATGTCCTTAAGGCACAGATCACTCCTACTATTGTTTGTGGTTCAGGAATGCCTTAAGCCAGTTTTCTGCCCTGGATGGGCCAGGTATTCCTTGCCCTCATTCTGGTAAACCAACAACCTTCAGCATAGGCGTCATAGCCATCACGAGCATGTCACAGTGCTGCAGAGATTCTGCTTATGTCCAGTTTTGGGGCCTGTGTATAGCCAGATTTGAGGGCCTGTCCCCAACACACCTTGGCCTCCCAAAGTGCTGGAATTACAGGCGTGAGCCACTATGCCTGGCAAAAAATGTTTATTTTTAAATCTGTACTCAAATTTCTCAATGTAAAAAAATTGCCACTGGATTTTGAGTCATAGGAACCTCTCTTAACAATAAGATTTAAAGAGGAATTCACGCATGCTTTCTTCTAGTGAATTCCATTTCTTCTGTCTAATTATATTTTAAAATATTTATATTTCATAATTTGTGAATTTTATTCTTGTATTTGATGTGAAGTCTGCATCTAATTTTATTTTTTCCACAGGATTCATCAGTTGACCCAGCACTATTTATTAAATCTTTGTTCCAGTGATTTGAGATGACATCTTTATCATATATTTAATTTCTACATATATTTGTGTCTTCTCCTGGGCTTTCTATTTAATTTCTGTTAGACTATGCATCAGTACCACATTGCTTTAACTATATGTAGTCTATAGTATGTTTTAATGTAGGATTAAGTCTAAACAGGATTAGTATCCCTTGTAGATTTGTTTTTAGTGCTTTCCTGACAATTTTTGCATATTTGTTTCTTCATATGAACCTTTTTTTTTTTTTTTTTTTTTTTTTGAGATGGAGTTTCGCTCTTTTTGCCCAGGCTGGAGTGCAATGGCACAATCTCAGCTCACTGCAACCTCTGCTTCCTGGGTTCAAGCGATTCTACTGCCTCAGCCTCTCGAGTAGCTGGGATTACAGGCATGCGCCACCATGCCTGGCTAATTTTTGTATTTTTAGTAGAGATGGGGTTTCTCCATGTTGGTCAGGCTGGTCTTGAACTCCCGACCTCAGGTGATCCACCCGCCTCGGCCTCCTAAAGTGCTGGGATTACAGGCGTGAGCCACCGTGCCTGGCCATATGAACTTTTTAAAGATAAACTTTTTATTTTAGAGTAGTTTTAGACTTATAAAAAATTTCAAAAATAGTGCAGAAAATTCCCGATATACTCCACACAGTTTCTCTTTATTATTAACATCTTAAAATAGGATAGTATATTTGTCATGATAATTGCACCAATAATAATAAGGTATTATTGTTATTGGTAATTAACTGAAGTTCATACTTTATTCATATTTCTTTGGTTTTGACCTAATGTTCGTTTTCTGTCCTAGGATTCCATCCTGGATATCACATTATATTTATTTGTCATATCTTCTTAGGCTCCATTTGGCCGTGGTAGTTTTTCAGAGTTTCCTTGTTTTTTTGGTGACCTTGACAGTTTTTAAGAATATTTGGTCAGGTATTTTATAGAAGATCTCACAATTGGGATTTGTTTGATGCTTTCCTCATGATTATATTGGGTTTGGGTTTGAGGGAGGAAAACCAAAGATGGAAAGTGACATACTTACCATATATTGTCAACATGACATCACTGTTCATGTGAACATTGAACACTTGGCAGAGGTAGTTTTTGTCATGTTTCTCCACTGTGAGGTTACCGTTTCCATACTACGCTTGATAAGGAAGTCACTATATATAGACGACAGTTAAATATTGGGGAGTTATGCTCCTCTTCCATGAAGATCGAGTATCTACATAAATTATTTGAAATTCTGCTCTAAAGATTTATCTATTCTTCCCCATATATTTATTCAATTTTTTAAATATCAGGATAGACTCATGGAAATTTATTCTATATTTTGGGCTATAATCTGATATTTCTTTATTTTGCTGCTGAAATTGTTTCAACTTTGGCCCCTGAGGACTCTTTCAGTTGGCTCCTGTGTCCAGTTGACATACCCCTATCATTATGATTTTGTTTGATAATTTTCTTTTATTCCTATACTACATGTATTTTACACCTTTTTGAACTGTCCCACAGTTCTTGCATATTCTGTTTTTATGCTTTTTCTTTCCTCTTTTCTCTTTGCATTTAAATTTGGGAAGTTTCTATTGACCTATCTGCAAGCTCACTGATACTTTCCTTGGTTGTGTCCAGTCTCCTGATGTGCCCATCCAAGATGCTCTTCACTTCTGTTACAGTGCTTTTTACTTTTAACCTTTCCCTTTGAGTCTGAGAGTTTCCATTCCTTTGCTTAAATAACCCATCTTTTCTTGAATGTTGTCTCCCAAGAGTGCATAACATATTAATCATAATTATTTTAAATTCCCTGTCTGATAATTCCAACATCTGTGTCATATCTGAGTCTGGTTCTTATGCTTGCTTTGTCTCTTCAGACTGATTATTTTCTTGCCTTTTGCCTTTCTTTGCCTTGTCATGTCTTAAAAGCTGGACATGTTGTATCAGATAATATGAACTGAGGTAAATGGGCCTTTAATGTGAGGATTTATGTTAACCTGCCTAGGAGTGGGTCTATGTTTATGTTTCCTATAGCTATAGTTATCAGAGGCTTCAAATATGTCCCTTGTTTTTGTTTTTTCTCCCTTCTTGATTTTGGGACTTCCTAAGTACTTTTCAGAGTCTGTATCTTGCTGCTCCGTTAGCTATAATCCAATTGTAATTGTACTGTAATCTTGTTTGTGTGGTGGTATGGTGGTAAGGTGTGGAGGGATGGGAGCATTCTATAATATTCCAATTAAATCTCAGTGTTTTAGTGGTCCTCTCTTTTGGGGCTATGACCTTCACCTGTTTTTCTCTCCTTTCATCCCTGCTCCCTTCTTTAGCTATAACATTCCCAGTTCATTGCCTGTAATTCGTGACACCTTTTAACATTATTTTAAACCCCTTTAGATGAGACAGAAAAGCCAGAGGCTACTGGAGTGGGAGGAATGCTGTATTGATAGGAACCTCACAGGTTATCACAGATTAGACCAAGAAAGATTTCATCATGACTCTGGCAATGTTTTTTTCCTTCAAGTAAACCTTTGTTACAAAGAAAGCTCTGGGCATATTTCTGTATTTCACAATGATTACTCTTCCCTCCCCGTGTCAGAGTCATGAGGGTGTCTTTCTCAGTCTTGTCTTTGAGAACCTGATAAAGTTCCTAAAAGGAAAGCTCACAGAATTCAAGACCCCCAGACTACTGTCCCCAGGAGTTTCTCATTCTAATTGGAGTTCATAGTTACTCTCCTGCAGTTAATCAAAACTACCATTTGAAAGTTCCTGCTAGTTTATGGACCCAGAGACTTCTGTTCCAGGTAAGTAGATCTCAGCTGTGTCTCTCTAGATGAACTTGCTTCTCCAGATTTGGGGGTAGCAGTTTGCCTTACAAGCTCAGTTTTCTAATGGGTTAAAGAAAAATAATTGATTTTTCAGTTTGTACAGCTTTTTCTTGTAAACACAGTGTGACAATCTCCAAGCTCTTTACAAGTCAGATTTGAAACTGAAAGTATCCCTATCAACCTTTTTGTCAACTTATCTAGCTTCATAAATAAGCTATTACTATATTTAATGGAATTTCATCAAATTAATAAATTCACTTTGAGAGAACTGACAGCTTTATGCTGCTGCATTGTAGTATCCAACAAGAGGAAATGCCTTTTTGTTCATCTATTTTTGTGACTTTCAGGATTGATTTTAAACTTTCCTCACAAATCTTGCACATTTCTTAAGTTTATTTCTAAATATGTAATTTTCTCCATTGGTGTCATTATTGGAATTTTGTCTACTATTATTTTCTCCAACTGGTTATTATTTGTGTAGATGAAGACTGTTGATTATTCAATGTTAATTTTATGTCCTGACTTATTCATTCTTTCATTGTTGGGCCAGTTTTACCTTTAAATTTCTGGGGGTTTTTATGTGTACTGGCATATCATCTACTTAATAGAGGTAGTTTTACTTGTCTTTAACAATTCTAATGCCTTCAGTTGATTCATCTTGTTTATGTGCATTGACTAATACCTCTACTACAAAGTTGAATAGTAATGGAGATATTTGGCCTTCTTGCCTGTTCCTGAATCTTAGTGAAAATGCCTCAAGTGCTTCCTCATTAAGACATTTTTAAGGCTAAGGTGTACGTATTTTAGGTAGTTAAGAAAATATACACCAATTTTTATTCTCTGGAGTAACTTTCTTGTCAGAAATGAGTGTTGAATTTGTCAAAGTTTTTCTTCAGTATTTATAAAAATAAACACATTTTTCCCTCAGATCTATTAAGATAGCTTGTTATATTGGTGAACTTAATAATGTGGAATACACCTTGTATTTCTGAGGTAAATCTTACTTGATCATGGTGTGTTATTTTCTTCCTTAGGTTTGGACACTGCTGGCCAACATTTTACTTAGCACTTTCGCATGGATATTCACTGGTCTTTAGTTTTCATTTGTTAGTACTTTTAGATATAATTATCAATATTCTACTTCTTTCTTTAAAAGAAGTAAGTAGGTTAGCTCATTTTCAATGCTCTGGAACAGTAGTCCCCAACAGTTTTGGCACCAGGGACTGATTTCGTGGAAGACAATTTTTCCACACTAGGCATTGGGAGTTGAAGGAGATGGTTTCCAGATGAACCTGTTCCACCTCAGATCATCAGGCATTAGATTATCATGAGGAGAACAACCTATATCCCTCACATGTGGAGTTCACATAGGGTTTGCACTCCTATGAGAAGTGAATGCTGCTGATGATCTGTCAGAAGGCGAAGTTCAGGCAGTAATGCTCACTCGCCTGTCATTCACCTCCTGCTGTGTGGCCCAGTTCCTAACAGGCCATGGGTCAATACTGGTCCACGGCTTGGAGGTTGGGGACCTCTACTCTGGAACAATATATGGAGCACTAGTAGTCTCTGTTCTCTAAAGGTTTGGTAAAAAATCCCTGTGAAACTGTCTTAGCCCAGTGCTTTTGGCGGGATAGTTCCTTGATAACATTATTTTGTTTAAAGAAATCGTTTTATTCAAGCCTTTACTCTCTCTGCTGGGATCAGTTTTGGTTATGTATATTGCTCTAGCAATTATCATTCCTTTCTAGGTTTTTAAATTTATTTGCATACAGGTCTGCAAATTAACATCTTAATGAGTTTTTTTTTTATTTATTTAAATAGTTATTTCCTCCTTGTAATTTTTTTTTTTTCCAGATGGAGTCTCACTGTGTCACCTAGACTGGAGTGCAGTGGCATGATCCCATCTCACTGCAACCTCCACCTCCCAGGTTCAAGCAATTTTCCTGTCTCAGTCTCCTGCGTAGCTGGGATTACAGACACCCATCACCATGCTCTACTGATTTTTTATTTTTAGTAGACAGGGTTTCACCATGTTGGCCAGGTTGGTCTCAAACTCCTGACCTCAAGTGATCCGCCTGCCTTGGCCTCCCAAAGTGCTGGGATTACAGGCATGAGCCACTGTGCCTGGCCCCTCATTGTAATTTCTTATACTGTATATTTATATATGATTTTTCTCTACCATGAGAACTAGCAATTTGTTTTGTTCATTTTTTCTCAAGAGGCAGGATTTGGATATATTAATTAGTTCTACTGTTTTTCTATTCTCCACCTAGGAATTTTTGCATACCTTCCTGATTTTCCTGTTTATAAATTCTTTTGGTTTATTTTGTTGCTTTTTCTACCTCATTTGTGAGTTGGAAATATAACTTACTTATTTTCATTCTTCTATTCTTAAGTGTTTAGTGCTATGAATTCCTCTGGTTGCTACTGTAAATGTGTTCAAACAAATTATGCTATGAAGTGTTTTCGTTTTTATTATTTTTTTAAACATTCTGTAATTTTGGATTATATTTTCTCTTTTACCCAAGAGTTGCTAAATAGGTGTTTCTTTTTAAAGTTCCAGGTGAAAGGATCTTCCTTTTTTTTTTTTTTTACCTGATTAGTAATTTCTAATTTGTTTTTGTGATCATGGATTATTGCTTTAATATGTCTACTTTATAGAAGCTACTGATGTTTTCTTTGTGGCTTAATATTGAATTAATTTTGTAGTGTTTAATAAGCACTTGAGAAAATGCTATTCTCTCTAATCAGTGCACAAATTTTGATATATAGCCATCAGACCAAACTTACTGACTGTGTTGTTTAGGTCTTCTATATCCATACTGATAGGACAGTACTTGATGTGCCTTGTGTTGATAATAGTTGTTAGTCTTCTATTATTAGTGTTTTAATCTCTGTCTCATTGCATCTCTATAGCTTTTGCTTTATAAAAGTGATTGCTATATTATTTGGTTATAAGAATACAAATTATAAGAAATTTATAACATATATTCTTGTGAATTTTGGCTTTTAGCATGTAAACATTCTCTTCTTTGTTATGTATACTGCTTTCTTGGCTTGAGTTCTGATATCATAGTTGCTACTATAGATTTCTTATTGTTTCCATTTGCCTGGTACATTTATCCATCCTTTTATTAGTTCTGAATCATTTTGTCTTAATGTGATTTTTATATACAGCAATTGCTTTGTGAGCCAAATTGAAAATATTTTTCTTTTAGTAGGGGAGTTCAGCCTATTTACATTTATTGACGTGACTGGTATGTTTGCTTTCAATTTTGATATAATATATACATAATTATTTGTGTCGTACAATGTTTGCTTTGTTTCTCTATGAGATGTGTGTTCTTTGCTCCTTTATATTTACTTTCAGTATCTATGAAGATATTTATTTTTGTTTTGGTGATTACCTTTGTACTTTGTACTTTGTACTATCTGTTACAGTACCTATTCACCTCTATTTCTGCATGTAATTTTTTACTATCTGATTTATTAGGTTTTAATAGTCTCCTTTAACTCTTCTACCTATTACCTATACAACAGAGATTCTCAACTGGGGTGATTTTGCCCCACAGGAAGCATTTGGCAATGGAGACATTTTTGGTAGTCACACTGAGGGGATATTACTGGCATCTAATGGGTAGAGGTTGGAGATGCTCCTAAATGTCTTATAATAAACAGGACAACTCTCAAAACAAAGAATTATCTGACATAAAATGTTAAAGCTGAGATCAAAAGACCCTTCTGCATAGAAATTTTTTCTCTTTCCCTCTCTTTTTCTCCCATTTTTGTAATAATTAAATATTTTCACAATATATAGTATTTGTACATTATTCCTCCTTTGTCCTCATTTTTTGTTTGTAATATGCCATAATTATACATACACACACACACACACACACACACACACACACAGACACTCAGTTTTTGCTGATATTTTTTCAGTCATCTCTTGGTTGGATGAAACTCATCCTTTAGTACTATGTTGTCTAGTAAGTTAGTCACAAGCTACATGTGACATGGAGAACTGGAAATATGGCTAGAACAAATTAGATGTGGCATAAGTGTAAAATACACTGAATTCAAAAATTTAGTACAAGGAAAAAATGTAAAATATCTCATTTTTTATATTGATCATATATCAAAATTGGAATATTTTATATATATCGGGTTAAATGATATATATTATTGAAATTAATTTTACCTCTTTTTACTTTTTGACAAGTGGTTAAGACATCAAATTTTTTTGGAAAGTATCTGATTGTTTCATTGTGTGTTAAATACAGGAAAGACTGTAGAAAGCTAGGGAAAGATTTCTCCATTATTGGACTCCTAAGACAAAAGGTTGACATAGTTGGGTTTTTGAATCATTTTCAAGTTGCCTGTTTTATATAACATATTGTGCATGCTTACTATTAAGCTGTTGTCATTCAGCTCCAAACCTTCCCTTCTTTGCTTTGTGATACTAGGGCTGAAGACTCTGCAGTTACATTTCTGCTGGATCAAATGCTTTCCTGTTAGGCTCTGCCAGTAGGCAGTGCTAGTGGGAGATAGGAAAACTGGAGGAGGAAGATGGGACTTGAGTTTTCTTGGTTTGCTTCCTGTTCTGCCTTTGCTTCCTATTCCTGTCAGTTGGTTTCAGCAGCAGTTACAAAAAAAAAAAAAAAAGCCTGTTGACTCTAATTCCTTCCTTCCTTCCTTCCTTCCTTCCTTCCTTCCTTCCTTCCTTCCTTCCTTCCTTCTTTCCTTCCTTCCTTCCTTCTTTCCTTCCCTCGCTCTCTTTCTTCTTTTCCTTTCTTTCTCTTCCTTTCTTTCTCTTCCTTTCCTTTCCTTTCCTTCTTTCTTTCTTTCCTTCCCCTTCTCCTTCCTTCCTCCTTCCTTCCTTCCTTCCTTCCTTCCTTCCTTCCTTCCTTCCTTCCTTCCTTCCTTCCTTCCCTCCCTCCCTCCTTCCTTCCCTCCCTCTCTCCCTCCCTCCCTCCCTCCTTCCTTCCTCCTTCTTTCTTTTCTTTATTCCCCTCACTCTGTCACCCAGGCTGGAGTGCAGTGACACAATCTTGACTTACTGTAACCTTTGCCTCCCGGGTTCAAGCAATTCTCCTGCCTCAGCCTCCCGAGTAGCTGGGTTTACAGGCACCCACCACCATGCCCAGCTAATTTTTTGTATTTTTGGAAGAGATGGGGTTTCACCATGTTGGCAAGGCTGGTCTCGAACTTCCTGAGCTCAAGTGATCCACCCGCCTTGGCCTCCCAAAGTGCTGGGATTGCAAGCATGAGCCACCGCGTCAAGCCCTAGTATGCAGCTTTTCTGGAATCAGCCCTAATGCATACTCTCAGAGATAACAGCATCTACTGCCCTGTGCGTTCTCTCCTCACAGGTACAAGACCCGGTTCTCATGGTCCCTCCTTTAGGCTCTCAAGCTTTAGGAATTGCATCCAATTTTCCATTTATAGTTTTCTGGAAGAGATTCCAAACAGTGTTCATTCTTTTAGAGGGCCAATTACTGCACAGTGCACTAAATAAGGCTACTTCTTTTTTTACTCTTTTTTAAATTACTTTTTTTTTTTTTGAGACAGAGGCTCAAACTGTTGCCCAGGCTGGAGTGCAGTGGCACCATCTGGGCTCACTGCAACCTTTGTGTCCCGGGTTGAAGCAATTCTCCTGCCTCAGCCTCTTGAGTAGGTGGGATTACATGCCTGTGCCACCAAGCTCGGCTAATTTTTGCGTGTGTGTGTGTGTTTTTTTAGTAGAGATGGGGTTTTGCCATATTGGCTAGGCTGGTATTGAACTCGTGGCCTCAAGTGATCTGCCCACCTCAGTTTCCCAAAGTGCTAGGATTATAGGCTTGAGCCACCATGTCTGGCCTAGATAAGGTTACTTCTCTGCTGAACACTTCCCAGTAAATTTTTAAAAATGAAATTTATTTTATGTATATGATTTATGTTTATGTTTATGATTTATGTTATGTTTTATATTTATGAAAGGAATTTATTTTCATGTCAGATGTCTTCAGAAAGTGCTTTGCCAATTTCTAGTCCCATTTGTAATGTAATCTATCTCAAACTGGTAGAATTTTAAAAGAATAATGCTCAGATTATGTTTATATGAGGAGTACACATTTATAAGAAAGAATTTGGAAAACATAAGATTGAAAACAAATATTAAAATTACCCCAAATCTTATTCCTTACATATCAGCACTATTAAGTTTTGGTGTATTTTTTTAATATTCTTAGGACTGTTTTTAATCTCACTTTTTAAAAAATTGTCAAAATGATGCATGTTGTTTGTAACAAAAAATCCTAACAGTTTAAAAGTTAAAACTAAAAGATGATTTGCCTCCTTTTCTCCTCTCCCTAATTCCTATTCATGACTACTATCTTTGCTTTTAAAATTAGCATTACAATGTGTTTTTTGTGCTATTATAAATTTTAGTATAAATACCTAATACTACATTATATGAATATACACTAATTTATTACACACTGTCAGAGGTTTAGGTTCCCTATTATAAGTTTACAATTAACTTCTTTGTACAAAAAGTTTTTTTCTGAATTTAAGTGTTTTTTTCCCCAGAAGTAGGATCACTAAGTTAAAGCCATTTTATATTTTTGAGTCCTTTGCCAAGTAATTTACAATAGCTTTTAAGAAAAGTTATTTCAATTTTCACTTCCAAGAACAACGGAATTTCTGATATTGAAACTTTGACTGTCATGACTGATGACAAGAGATTTTTCAACCAGAGGCCTTTCTATGTTTCTGTCAAGTCACTTTGCAGAACACCTTTTGCATTACACTTACTTGACTATATGTCCTCTACAGAATGGCTCCTAGTAAAATATATTTTTATCTTTAAAAAATGTGTCCATTCTATCCCAGAAAACAGCACCCACCAATTTTACACCCTTGGGATATCCTGTTGGATAACAGGTCAGTGGCTGCCATGCTTCATGTGCATAATAATCCCAGGGATGGGGAGAGTGTCACTATGCAGAATGGGCTCTTACTCCTTAGGCTGAGTGAGTGAGTCTGGGGTTGGGATCCTGGAATTTGTATTGTTAACAGGGGATTCTGATGCAGTGAATGATCTCTCAGCAGTCAAAGAGAATCTCTACTCTGTAGATTAAATTACTGATTCTTGATGTTTGGTGATTAACAGTGGTTGATTGTTAAAAAAAAAAAAAAAAAAAAAAAAGCCATATAGTAAAAATGAATGTGGGAAATACTGACATAAACATATTAAACAAGGTTAAATGTATTTCTCAGGATTTTTAATATGCTGATGCTCTCTAACTTTTCAATATGCTATTGCTCTCTGGCTTTCCAAAGAGGGTTTATTTTTTTGCAGCCAAATTTATGTAACTAAGAGAATTCATTTCATTGTTTATTGCTTATTCGTTTATTTATCTTTTTGAGTCAGGGTCCCACTCTGTCACCCAGGCTAGAGTGCAGTGGCACGATCTCGGCTCATTGCCATCTCTGCCTCCTGGGTTCAGGTGATTCTCCTGCCTCAGCCTCCTGAGTAGCTAGGCTTACAGGTGCATGTCATCATGGCTGGCCAATTTTTGTTATTTTCAGTAGAGACACGGTTTGCCATGTTGGCCAGGCTGGTCTCGAACTCCTGACCTCAGGTGATCCTTCTACCTTGGCTTTCCAAAGTGCTGGGATTATAGGCGTGAGCCACTACACCTGGCCTGTTTATTTTCTTTAGTTTTTTTTGTTTGGGCGTGGGCCAACTGTTAACATCTGATGTTCCTGGTAACAAAGTTTGAAAATCCTGGATTAAGCGATCTATTACAGTATTTCCCATCATTCCCTTAGTACTTTAAAAAATTTAATGAACTTCCCTAGGCACATGGCTTTTATTATATGGTTTAGGCAAAGTAAAATTTTCATATTTTGTAAATCTAAATTTTCAGGGCTAGATTGACTTCCTAGCAAACATGCTTTTTTTCTTTATATTCAAATGCCTTTTTTGTTCATTCTCTTAATAAAAAGTGTACCAAAGAAACCTGTTTTGAAGCCCTCCATTTCCTATTAGTGCCTATTAACTAAAGTAAGATGTGATCTAGAAGAACTTCATATAATAGAAATAAAGCCCACGTGACCAAAAATTTAACACTCATCCATCAACAACTGCTTTAGAAGTGGCAGTGTCTTTATTGTTTAGAATTTCTAATGTTGGGGTTTATTCAAAGTGTTATAAAAAAGGTCTTTTGAAACACTCCTGTAGCAAATTATTTTGGCTGAATTACAAATCCTCAAAAGTGGGGCTTTATTATAATGGAAACAGAGTTAGAATAAACTCTAACAACATTTGTAGGCAGCACTGTGTAATGAGGGTTGAGTGCATTGCTATATTATGACTAGAGGCATATCTTTTCACTATCTCAGTAAAGCACTCCTAGCTTTTATACACAGTGTTATTGGTCAAGTGTTCTGTAAGCTTCCCTGTTTCTTTTTATCCAATTGTTTCACACATCTTCTGCATATGAAGCACCGCAATTTCAGGTGACCCTATCAGGTTTAAATTATTAGCTCTGGATCATTCTCCTGTTAGAAATGTTTTACATATTCATATGTAGAAGTAAATAACAGCTTCAACTTAACATGTCAACAACTCTATAGAACATTCTAGCTAACTTCAATGAGCTTTAATCTTGTTAATAGCACCCCCTGAAGTCTGGTTGGTCAATAATCAGGAAGGAAAATACAGGGTAACTCACTAATTTTGTACTGGTGTTTTGTAATTTGCAAAGCAGGAAATATACTTGAACAAATTAGAGAAGTCTTGAAACACCTCTGTGAGGCAGATATTGTTATAACTTCTTCCCCACAAAGGTGGAGAAGCTGAGACTCAACTAAATTAAGTAACTCACCCAAAATTTCTTCCTCAGGAAATGATGCAGCTAGGACTCACAGCCAGGTAGTTTGATGTGAAAATCTGTATTTTTTTCTATCACATATAAGTTTCATTTCTCCAAGTCACCTTCCACTTAGACTATATAAACTCCAAGATAATTTGATGGTTTACATTTACCCTTTAAAGATAACCAAGGAACCTACCAACTTTCCAGTTACAAATATTTTCCATGTAGCTTTCATGAAAGCAGTACAGTGTTGAGAACTGAGTGAATTACAGATAATTGAGTTTCAGTAAATTCTGTGTTCACTCATTAGTCTTGTGACATTGAGAATGTTACCTCCTTGAGCTAGTTTCTATTTATGAAAATGAGGACTGACTATAGCATGTAGTTTATGGGATTGTTATAACATATTTATGGAATATGCCCAACACAATACTGAGGGTACCCAGTAACTAACTTTAACCTTATTTGCAAAATTTCACAATGTTTAATTTCACCTGAGCCAGAAAAACAGTAAAGGGTAAGAAATCCCCCCACTCTTTGTGTTCTGGAAAATGATTTAATAAGACTTACAGAGGCCAGGCATGGTGGCTCACGCCTATAATCCCAGCACTTTGGGAGGCTGAGGTGGGTGGATCGTTTGAGGTCAGGAGTTCGAGACCAGCCTGGCCAACATGGTGAAACCCCGTCTCTACTAAAAATACAAAAGTGAGCTGGGTGTGGTGGGGAGGCTGAGGCACAACAATTGCTTGAACCAGGGAGGTGGAGGTTGCAGTAAGCCAAGATTGTGCCACGGCACTCCAGCCTGGGTGACAGAGCGAGACTCTGTTTAAAGAAATAATAATATAAAAAGACTTACAGATGCCTCCTTTGTTTACTTATAACAAGGCCTGACATAGATCCTCAAAATTTCTTTTTTTAGCCTCATAAATGATAAGCTAAACTGCTTGTCCCATTGATCAATTGGAACAAAATTCTTGGTATTCAAACTTTGGTTAAGCTTCTTTCCTTTCTCCAGGACCCTGAACTTTGGCCCACCCTCAGCCTGGGCTAGCATACAATGCCCCTTTAGAATAAGCTGATCTCGAGGTCAGACATTCTCTCATATACTATCTGATTGCACCATCTTTTATTCTACTTTCCCACACCTGGCTCTTCCTAGCTTTGTTTATTCCTCTCTGAAAAAGAAAAAAATCTTTTTTTTTTTTTGGCCTAACTTTTGAGATGCTTGCAGATCTCATGGTCAGAGCATTCTTCCTGTTACAATAGTCTTCCTCCCCCTATTGCAATAGTTTCCTTACAGTAATCTCCCCTTACAATAATCTTTTTGAATAAAGTCTCTTCTTACTAAGTCCAGATTTGTTTTTATTTGACAAATGTATAGAAGGATATTCTATGAAAGAGATCTGCAACCACTAGCATGTTATCAAGAAGATTCCACTTTGGGAGGCCGAGACGGGCGGATCACGAGGTCAGGAGATCAAGACCATCCTGGCTAACACGGTGAAACCCCCGTCTCTACTAAAATATACAAAAAACTAGCTGGGCGAGGTGGCGGGCGCCTGTAGTCCCAGCTACTCGGGAGGCTGAGGCGGGAGAATGGCGTGAACCCGGGAGGCGGAGCTTGCAGTGAGCTGAGATCCGGCCACTGCACTCCAGCCTGGGCAACAGAGCGAGACTCCATCTCAAAAAAAAAAAAATAAATGAAAATAAAAAAAAAGAAGATTCATAGAGTGAATGATTTTCTTTTGGTGGCTGCTTATGACATTGTCCTATAGCTCATCACTGGTCACTTAGAGGGAGAGAAATCAGGGTAAGGTCTAGAAAAGTTGCAGGAGGGTGGGAAATAGAACTGTTGTGACCAGCAAAATAATAGTCTCTTCTTTCTATTTAAAACAAGCTATAGTATATCCATCTGTCTTAGTCCACTTTGTGTTGCTATAACAGAATACCTGAGACTGGGTAATCCACAATGAACAGAAATTTAGTGGCTCATGGTTCTGGGAGGTCCATGATTGAAGGGTCTGCTTTTGGCAAGGGCCTTCTTGCTGCATCAGCCCATGGTGGAAGGGTGAAAAGAGGATGAGAAAGAGCAAGAGATTGAACCCTCAGCCTCAAGCTATTTTATAATTGGCATTAATCCATTCATGAGTGTGGAGCTCTCATGACCTAAATAGTTTCCATTAGGCCTCGCCTCTCAATGATGTTGCACTTGGGGATTAAATTTCCAACACGCACTGTTTTGGGGACACATTCAAGCCAAAGCACCGCTCTATATGCTTCTCTGTATATAGAACATATAAAAATAATGTTAGACAAGAATATTAAAAGAATGGAAAGCTGTGATAATTTTTTTTTTCTTACAGCAAATGTTAAAATGGTATGAAGAGTATGGTCTCATGGTGATAAAAGAAAAAATATGTTTGTATACACAGAGGAAAGACTAGAAGGTTCTGTACCTGTTAACGGTGACTGATCCTAGAAGAGCGAAATTTAGGGTAAGATTTTTCATTTCTTTTTCCCCAAAATGTCTGGATTGTTTTTAAAAAATAGTTGTTCTTTATTTTTGTATTTCAAAGGAAGTATATTGTCTTAGTCTGTTTGAGCTGTTTAACAAAATTCTGTAGACTGGGTGGCTTAAACAACAGAAATTTATTTTCTCACAGGTCTAGAAGATAGACAGTCCAAGATCAAGGTTCTGGCAGGGCTCAATTTCTGATGAGGGCTTTCTTCCTGACTTGTCAATGGCTGCCCTTTCCGTGTGTTTTCACAGAATACTTCCTTGGTATATGCACAAGGAGAGAGGAAGAGGGCGAGTTCTCTGGTTTCTCTTCTTATGAGGACACTAATCCTATCAAATCAGGACCCCACACTTATGACGTCATGTAAACTTAATTATTTTCTTACTCCAAATATGACCACACTGGAGTTAGAGTCTCAACAAATGAATTTTATGGTGAGCATATACATTCAGTTCATAGCACATATACTTACTATAACAGAGACAACCGATGTTCTAGTCTTTCTTTCTATGTCCACACAAACATATATGGGGAGAGGGTAATACATGTACACTTATACATGCATGCACATAGCCACATAGACTTTCTTTTCGTTTTAATGAGATCTTACACTCCATGTTGTTCAGTATTTTGCTTTTTCCACTTCACTACATGTCCTAGACGACTTTACAAGTCACTTCATACAGATCTGTTTTATTATTTATAAATGAGTACCGTCATTTGTTGAAAGCATTTAGTTTTTCACTGTTTTTGCCTGTGTTATCTTTAAAACTTTTAAAGCAAACACAAAAATCAGTTAGTATAGTAAGAGCCTAATTGCGAACAAAGAGAACATTCACATTTTAAAAAGCTAGAAGGAAATAAATCAAAATGTAAAGAGTAGTTATTTCTGAATGTGGGAATATAGATAATTTTGTTATTTAACAAAATAATTTGCTTTATTTTCTACCTTACACTTTGTAAGGTTGCTGAACATTACTTTTCCCCAGTCTCTACGTAGAGTCTTGCTTCAGTTCTGCCCTGTGTCTCTGCCACAGAGGACAAAACTTGAGCTACTCTGGAAGTTACTCTGTTTAGCTATAAATAATAGCCAAAATTACATTTAATTGCATCATCATCATAATTTTCACTTTGTTTACATAAAGCAGTAGCTTCCTTTTGGAGAAATTGTGTGTTGAGGAGAATGTGTATGGGATTTGTGTTTGATAGACTTTTGTTTTAAACTAGTTGAACTGTATGTGACTTGAAAAAGTTGCTTTTACTTCTCTTAACACCTCTCTCAGCTGCTCAACAGAGAGTTGTGAGAATTAGAGATCAAAGGATTGAAACCCTTTTTTGTATTCATGGACAAAAATGCTGACACAACTATTTATTTCTCATTTATATATACCAATGACAAGTGGAATTTATAATCTGTGTAATGTCCTTCCAGCCCTCCTTTTAATGTGTGTGAAATACATAAGAAATATATTGGAATTCTCTTTCTGCAACTGGTTCACACAATGTTTGAGCCAGCGCTATGTCATTTCTCCTTTAGCTGGTTTTTATTCTGTGCACACTTGCCTTCTTTCTGTTATGCATTTTAAAAGTTATTTTGAAGACAGGGATATTGCTCACTCCAGACTGTTTGTTAAGAGAAGGTCAGGGCAGCTTTTGGTGGGTTTGGTCAATTCCTCTGGCATCACTGAGTGTCCCTGCAGTGCCCTTTTTGTTCTGCACAGTGGAAGCAGTGGGGACCCTGTTCCAGGCTCCAGCCAGGTCTGTCCCCAGACTCTAACTCTGGGTTAGGCCTACAGAAGCGGGGAAAGAGGCGGGGTATATAGGAGGAAGAGATTGCTTCCTGAGAGCTTTTCCCAGAGCATAAGAAACTGAGCTAGTGGTGGACTTTTCCCAAGTCCACTACCACCAAAAGCTTGGTACACAGGATGCTCTCCAATTCTTTAGTGTGGTCTGAGAGACAAACCACCTTCCTTCTGCTCTTAAAGAAGAAAAAGTAAAGCATAGACATTGTAGGCTATTAATACAAGCCAAAATGTTAAAATAAAAACCTTAGAACGTCTTCCATATTTGCTCCCCTCCTCACCACTAGGTCAATGTGCACAGCTAGATCTATCTAGATTTATATCTATATCTTTAATCCTAGATACAGCATTTTACACATGCATACACACACAAACACACACATATTTCTATATATAACTGTATATTATATATACACACACACATTCTTAACTCTATCTGGTTGTATGTATACAGCTAATATTTTTTTGGTCCAAAGTATAAGATAGTGTAACTGATGCTAGGGTGGCTGAAGCACTTTTGGCTTCCATTCCTTTAACAGTAATTCCACACATTTAAACCTCCTTCCCTCTCCCTGCCCAGTATGTACCCTAGCAGGTTGGCCTTGGAAAGTCACATTAATGTCTTTTCCTTGAGACTTGCCAATAGTTTCACTGGTGACAAAGTTTTGCCTAGACTATAGTTAGTACAGGAAGACTCTCGTACTTGCCTGGATATTATCTTTGTCATTTCCTTTCCTTACTTCCTCCACTCCTTGAGAGACTAGTAAATAAAAGGGAAATTAAAAAATAAAAGAAATAATTTGAGTATTGGTTCAGAAAGTTTTTCATCCTAGCCTGTTGACTTTGTGTCTAATCAAACAATCCGGGGTTCAAGTTGAGAGATGCAGTCCTTGTTACAGTGTTTACTGAGTTCAACCCCTCCCCACAGTCCACTGTAGCCATGCATTGTAATAATTACATTTTAAAAATATTTCTAAAAACAAGTTACTTATGCCACAATTTAATGCTTATGTCCTTTTGTTCTCTGAGGATACACAGAGCAGTTATTTGTGCTCACAGTTCTTCTGATTAAGCTAATAACTGGAAAATAATCACATCCAAATGGGCTTCAGGATCTTAAGTGGTACTTGTGCTTGAGAACTAACAGATAGTTCTCCTTTGGAAGCAGGTAGTTGGAAAGAACACAGCACAGAAAGCTTTAGGATGAATTTTCCTGGCAGCCATCCTGTATCGTCGAAGATGAGCTGCAGAGGACTGGCAGGGAGTGCTTTAGTCTCACAGCTTGGAACAAACACAGAAACACAGAAAGGATTCTGGAACTCTGCCAAATTGTTGGACCTCAGGGAAACTTGCTGGGCCTTATTAAAAATACATAGTTAAGTTCTGACTTTTGCCTAGTTCCCATTTGACCCTTTACCGAGATCTGTCTTTCCCAACCAGCCTTCAATCCCTGAGGAGAGAGTTAATGGCAGCAAGCAGTAAGGTGATTTGGTCTTCCCTTCAACCTGTTGCTACCCAACACAAGGACAATTGGTCTTCCACCTTCTTCACAGTTCATTCAGTCATTGTCCCTGTCTCCCAGGTGAGTTGAAGTGAGCAGCAGTGATGAAAACAAAGCCACACCTTTGTAATGATTTTTGCATCTAAATTGGACTTCATAAAGAAATGACAATGTGTGTGGCATGCTTAATAAGCCACATAATGTTCCTCCCGTATATTGTGTTTTACAGGCCTCTTAATCCTTAATTAAAACAATGTTAAAGTTATTATTGCTACTTGTTTCTATGTTTTATAGGCTCAATGAGGGAAGAACTTTGTTTTATGCACTGCTATATCCCCAGCACCTAGAACAGTTCCTGGCACCCAGTAGACCCTCAATAAATATTTGTAGAATGTTTCTAGAATGACAACTGTTATTGTCACTTCATAGCTTTCAAAGATCTTAATCATAATAAAGAGACTTCAATATTATGTGTAGTAAGTGGTAGGTTCTTTTTGAGACACAGTCTCGCTCTGTTGCCCAGGCTGGAGTGCAGTGGTGTGATCTTGGCTCACTGCAACCTCTGCCTCCTGAGTGCAAGTGATTTTCCTTCCTCTGCCTCCTGAGTAGCTGGGACTACAGGCATGCACTACCACGCCCAGCTAATTTTTGTATTTTTAGTAGAGACGAGGTTTCGCCATGTTGGCCAGGATGGTCTCAATCTCTTGACCTCGTGATCCACCTGCCTTGGCCTCCCAAAGTGCTGGGATTATAGGCATGAACTGCCGCACCGGCCGGTAGGTTCTTTTTAAAATCACTAACAAAGATCCTTAGTTCATATTCTTTAAAAGTAAGAAACATGTCTCGTGTTACTTATGCACCACCTCGAAGTGCCCGGAAAAGGAGCACTCCATAGGTCTAGTGAAGGCTGGTGACTACAAATGCCTTTCTAATAACACTTGGCTGAGAAACCATTCAAACTCAGAACCCTGTCCTGAGATGGCTAGTAAGAGCAACAGTGGTTCATGTAGAACCAGGGAACACAAACTTTGGTTTAACCATTTTCTTGTACTGTTATCAAATGAAATGATCTCTAGTTACCTGCAGTGCAGTCAAAGAACCACACACATGAACAACCAGTATAGAAACATCCCATTGTGACTGCCTCTATTTGTTGCTGTGCACATCTCCTGCTTTGTACCAGAAAAGGCTTTGAATGTCTGTCTGTGTCATTGTGGCACTTTTGACAAGATGCAGATTAGGAACGGGGAACTGAAATAGGAAAAAAGATGCCAAACAGGAACAGGGATAGGAATTATTATTGTCTTAGGAAAAATCATGTATAAAGTGTTGGTTGTATGTAAACTGTAGCATGAAAAGTTAAAGAATGGAATTAAACTAATAAAATTCATCTAAAAATGGAATGAATGAAAAAGTGAGTAAAGGGACAAATAAATGGTTAATCTAAACCCCATGTATTTGGTACAGTTTCTAGATCTCAGGAATCATGTTCCTGTTCTTATTTTGGTTTTGGCATCACATGTAAACCACTTGTTTTAAAATGCT
Organism: Macaca nemestrina; assembly: GCF_043159975.1. NCBI lineage: Eukaryota > Metazoa > Chordata > Mammalia > Primates > Cercopithecidae > Macaca > Macaca nemestrina. Next base: position 93,704,897 of record NC_092126.1, on the reverse strand, counting down.
GTATACTATGATTTTCTTCCTATATTAATATGCATGCTATAATATTACTATAGGAAGAAGAGCCCATGTTTCATAAATTTCACTGAAAAAGTACTAAGGAAAATGTGATTTGTAAAAATTGATTTCCCTAATCATTCATTTATATATCTTTTGTGTTCAATTACTTATTTATCTTATTGCCGTAAAGGATGTGAGGCTCTGGAAATACACTGAGGAAGAAAGTGCAATCTTTGAAGATGCAATGGAAAATTTTCCACAAAGAGTATTGTTAAAATAATGCCTTCATTATGAGAGATTTGGGAATTTTGTTTTGTTTTGTTTTGTTTTGAGACGTAGTCTTGCTCTGTCACCCAGGCTGGAGTGCAGCGGCATGATCTCAGGATTTGGGAATTCTGATGTCAAAGTCCAGTTAATTTCTTGAAAGGCAAAACTGTGTTGTCTACTTTACCAACATTAGTAAACCTGGTGTATTCAAATACCGAGTCCTGAAAGCCAAAAGGATTCTGGTCCTTTTAAGGTGTTTCTGATAAGGCAGTATGTCCAAGAGCACCTAGTTCAGAGTAAATACCTATTTACTCCTCTTTTTTCTTCAATAGCTTCTTGACTCATCTAAATATGATCTGTGGTTTTCTTCAGAAATTACCATTTCCCACCATCAAAAACTGAAAACTTCTGAGAGCAAATTTAATCTACTTTTGAGGAATATCAGAAGGATTCCTTAAAGAGTCTCAGATTTTATGTTTCTTTTTCTTAGTGCAATGCTTTTAATTTTTTTAAAATTAAAACATTTTAAAATTTTTTAATTTTAAAAAAATTTCTAATGTGTTTTGTTGGTGGTGGTGTTTTTTATTTGTTTTGAGATGGAGCTCACTCTGTCACCAAGGTTGGAGTGGCAGTGGTCCGATCTTGGCTCACTGTAACATTTGCCGCCCTGGTTCAAGCAATTCTCCTGCCTCAGCCTCCCGAGTAGCTGGGATTACAGGCTCCTGCCACCATGCCCGACTAAATTCTGTATTTTTAGTAGAGATGGGGTTTCACCCTCTTGGCGAGGCTTGTTTTGAACTCCTGACCTTGTGATCCACACCCCCATCCCCACCGCGGCCTCCCAAAGTGCTGGGATTACAGGTGTGAGCCACCGTGCTGGGCCTAATGTGTGTTTTTAATAAAAAGAAAAGTTGAACCTAGAAGGGAATCCATCATAACATGCCTTAGTCATAGGAAAAGGTAAAAACATCCAGAAGATAAGAGGAAAAATTATATCACAAAGCAAGGAAAAAAAAAACCCAACACCCAATGCACACTGAATTTAGAACACTTCAACACTCTGTTGCATGCAAATACCTTACTCCTTATTCCACATTACTAAAAATACTTGTAGTTGCCCAACTGAGAAGGATTTGTTTAGCACAAATTTCTGGAGATGGTTAATTTCAATAACATTTAAAAATACACATTCTTAAATATATACATTTATACATATTCATTTAAGATTACTCTTTTTCCTCTAGGAATGACTTACATTGTAAACTACATTTCTGAGTAGCTTGTGTTTCTGTATAATGAAGTACCACTGGAGAGAACAGTCACTTGTGGCAGGTAGCAAAGAAATTTCAATAAAGTAAACTCTTAGGATTATCAAAATTATACATTTGGGGCTGTTAGCATGGCCTAGAAAAAGATGAGGACAGGCTCATCTCATTAAAAGAGAAGAAATAGTGGAATTAGCTTGAATCTAATTACAAGCCACACTATCTAATGTAAAAACATGACTGTTTTTTCACTCCCATTCATTTTGACTAGTAATTAGTTTTGGCCTCTAAAATGCCACCCTTTAATCATCCAAACACAGATGTGATTTGCCGTGCAATTTAATCTTGCTTTAATGAAGAACTAATGGACGCATCGCAAATTACTTTCCCTGTTGGAGAAAAATTCTATTTCCTGCTTTTCAAAAGATCAAGAGTATCTTGTGATAATAGCCCAAGCGGCCCTGGCAGCCTCACCGCACAGAGCAAACAAGCTCTTTTACTCAACTCCCAATTCAATGGAGAAAAAGAGGCTACAATTAGCAACAAAGCAGGGGAAACGCAGCATTACAGCCGAATCACTTTCTGTAGCTCAACCCCCAGTAACCACTGGCTTGTTAGAGCCAGGTCTAAAGTGTCAGGCAGGAACAATGCGCTGTGATAAATTACTCTCTTCAAACAGCTGCACTGCTAATTTTCAATTATACACACAAATGGCTCTCAGATTGGAAGAAAATGGAGTGCATGGGGAGAACAGTAGTAGATTTCTATGTTTGTTTGGTAGTGAGTGTGGAGGCGGGAGAATGACATCCTGAAAAGAAAGCCGTAGTGAGGAGTCAGTGTTTGAACTTCAGAAGATGAACCATCCCAAATCTTTCGGAGACCTGTGGTTTCCTCGCTTAGCGCTGGGTTCTAAAAGGACTGAAATTACGAGTTACTTTCCTTCGTGGGTTTGTTTTTTTGGTTTGTTTGTTTTGACCTATCACCCACTTTATACTGAAAATTCCCGACTGACCTCACTGCTCTGTCTTGGTAAGCCCATTTGGATTCACGGAGGCTCCGTTCCCTTAGGTACCCTTGCCATCTGTGTAGCAAACCCCTACAACCCTTCCAGCTCCTTCCTTCCTTAGTTCCTCAGCAACCTGACTGTGCTTGAACCTTCTACTCTTTCACTCTCCTTCATACCATCAACTGCTAGTCCTCATCGCCAGAGTTCAATGCTTTCTGCGTAGACTCTGAAGAGACACCTCCTCCAGCCAAATACAAAACATTCGCCCTTATAGACTGAGAGAAAAATTTTAGAAATCTCAGTTTTTTTCTGAACTAGATTTTCCCTAAAGAGATATTAAAATTTGGTCATCTTTTCTCTCAAATAAGAAAGGGTATTATGAAATATTCCTTAATGCAGAGATAAACAATAAATCAATATACATTATTATTCTTTTTTCCTTACCTATGTGTTATCTACGTATCCTAAGTGGCAGCTTATTTGGAGGTTGATTTTTAAATTAGAGTTTGGGGAGATGCGTGCTGCTGGACCATCTCTGATTCTTTCAGGAAGGATTCATGGATGGACCGGTGCTAAAATCCACTCCACCCCAGACTGTTAGCACCTTTGTGGAACATATGTTTCCCCACTCCTTTATTTTTCAATTGTGGCTATTTCCCCCAAAACCAAAGGGAAGAGTTTGCTTTTTCATAAAAAGACACTTGCTAAAGATCTGAAGGGTGGCATGAATTGATTTTCTTGTAGAAAACACGAAGCCAATTCTTGTTGAATCTATTTCTGTCCTATTCCAAGCAGGAGATAACAGCCACAAGTGTGTGACACAGAATTGTTCCTTTAGCTCACTCGCTTGGAAATCAGTTTGTGACCAGAGTAGCTGCTCTTTTGTCTCTCAGCAGGGATGGTGTTGATGTTACTGCATTTTTCATCTTGAAGACGCCACAAATCTTTTGCCTCCATCAGCGTTTGTTCATTGTGTTCACTGACAAGGAGGCACTCATCTTTTGGGGAGCAGTCTTGGTAGACAGTCCCCCGCCTCCTTTTTTTTTTTTTTTAACCATGCTGATTCAAGCCAGGAGCCTTTTTTGACTTCAACAGCGGGGAAGAAGACAATAAGTGGGCCTCATCTGCTTAAGGGCCACACATTAAGTACGACATAATCATTTGGCCAGATGAGGATAATGGCCATTAAAATGTTCTGATTTCTAACCATTTTCTAGAAAAGTGAGTGTAATGTAAATTAATGTTCAAAAAAGGGGCTTCTAGAAGGGAATTTGTTTTAAAAAGAGCAATCATTTTAGAAGGATGGAGTGGGGAAACCTCTTTTAGAGCAGTTCTCACCGAGGAAAAACTGTGAGCATTATATATTTGAATCAGAAATACTACCATTTAGAAAAGACTATGTAGAAAATTTAAAATGCCAGTCCATTAAAAGTTACTTTTCTTCATGCAGTGGGGGAAGGCTACTGGGAGGTGGGGGATGGTTGTGATACCGAGTGGAAATGCAGTACTTTTTTTTTTTTATGCTGAAGTGGGATTTTACTCCTTCTACTTTATAATCGTTACAGAAATTTAAACCTCAAACCATTTCAGCCCAAGCTTATGCTAAGCTTGTTAGTGGTTTCTGATGCTGTGGACGATAATGCTGCAGCATTACCATAAATCAGCAGAATTAACTATGATCTTCAGAAGCATGCTTGAAAGTGGGTGACAGAAGTCTGCAATTTGGTGCTCTGAATATTATGATAACATTCTATATTAAATGTTCATAATCTACTTAAAGCTGAGCTTCAAGTACATTTTGTGTTTGTGCTTTGCCCAATATTATAAGCCAGTAACAATTATTACAACCCATGTGAGCTTTCATTATTTGCAAATGCAAAATATAAAAATATATATTCATGATGTTCATGCATGTACCAAGTGACCTTTTTATTAATTTTTTAAAAAGTGTCCATTTTTTATTGAAATATGGTTATTGCTTTGTCCACTTAAGAATTGGCCTTAAATTGTATTTTTATTACATTGTCATCCACAAAACAAATGATCGCAGATGATCTATAGATTCAAATGCAATTCCAATACTATATTGCAAACTTCTAAAATATGTATTATTTGGTCTGCCTTTTCCATCTGATGTCAGTTTTCATATAATCTTATGACTCAAAAGACAAGGATCTTTACTGGACATTAAGTCCCAGAAAGTAATACTCTACTTTTAAATACACAATAATTAAGGCACATAGCATGTTTTTTGCACCTCACTCCCCAAAAGACATATTCTCTGACTTGGTCCCAGAATAACCTAATTATGAGCAAATCAAGGTTTATTTTTTTTATTGCCTTTGTTATTCTATGCTAACTTGCATATATACCAGAGCACATTGATGAATGCTTTAGAGGTACAAACAAAATATCTAGGCAAGTCATTCTGAGCAAATAGATAGGAAATGAATTTTTTTTACAATGTAGAAAAAAATACAATTGTTCACTGCTTGAACTGAAAGCATCAGTTGGCCGTTTAAGCTTACTCCTAAATGGCACCTACAAAAAGGTTGCCTATCGCAAGCAATTGGCTAATTTAGCAGGTAAGCGAGTTAGACACACAGAAGATTTTTTAATATATAACTTATTGGACTAAAATGAAGATCAAATAAATGATGCAAAATGTAAATGCATCTTTATTTCCCGCTGATTTTGTGCAAATGTAAGGGAGAAGATAGAATTTTGATAGTACTTTTCATTCACAATGGTTATATAGAAAAGCTCATCTAAACCAGATCCTAAATGGGATTAAATATGATCTATTTTAAGTGGGTAATCTTATAAAAACCTCATAAATTTCTAGCACTCAAATGCTCTCAAAGAAGCTCTGCCTCTCAGATCTTGACTAGGGGTGCAGAGGGAAGCTGAGTCCTTGAGATTCCTCAGTGTACAGTGTTTTCTCAAGCTCACCCTCGCTTCCTTCAATAGCAATGAATGATTGCCAGCAGCCCTCCCTTTTAGTGTCCCTCTGCCCATATTTCACCTGTAAAAGGAACATGAAGAGAAAAGATCTATGAAAGCACTTTGAAAAAACTGCTATATGCATGCAGGATACACAACGGAAAAACCTATTAGCAATAATAATCACAATTTATTAGGTACCTCCTAAGTGATGCAATATGTAAATGATTTGTACATAATATTTTTAATCCATACAAATGATAAAGTAAGAAATGTAAACCTTAGGTAGATGAGGAAATCGAGTCTCTAGAGAAGTTAAATAACTTACCACTATTTAGGATTTGAATTCAATTGTCTGATTCTAAAGCCCATAATTTAAATCACTGGACTACTCTGGCTCTAATTACTTAAATATGTCTATTATATATCATTATTTTTAAATAATGCTCCAAATTATATGGCCAGTGTGTTATATTATCATGTATGAAAAATCAGGATTTTTAATCAGTTTTCTTCCTCTCCAAAGGAACAAGATTTGGGAAACATCTATCTCTTATCATATGATTGGGAAAAGGGGGAAAGATGTAGAGGACTGGAGTTCTCTGGATTACTCAATCAGGGATATAAATGACTTTACCATAATGGTGTAATGCTTGAATTTGCTACTTTAGGTAGCTTCAAAAAGAGTGGTGTGCTTTCTTTTTTTTTCTTTTTTCATTTTTGGCATGATATGCATTAGTGATGTTCTCATCAGAAGCAGCACAATTTAAAAAATGAATTTGGCAAAGCTCCAAAACTAAATGGGCATGTAGGATATATATGGGCACCTTGGCATTATTACTTAAAATAGCTAAGAAATTTTAGGAAGAGAACATGTTTGGAGATTTGCCTTACCAGGAGCGAAGAATATTATGAAGATGTGCTAGTGAAGATACGCTAAAATGCAAAGGGGTATTCATGCAGGAACAAACAAAACAATCAGTGGAGCAGCATACAAAGTCTACAACAAGTTCAGTGTACACATCAGAATGTAGTTATGATAAAAACACATTTTTAAATCAGTGTAGTACTATTGATTTCCCATTTGGGGAAAAAAATGCAATTACATCTTTACTGTTTACAAAATAGTACAGAAGGATTAATGATTTAATGTAACAAATAAACAAACAAAAAACCGTGCTAACAACTTAACACCAGAAAGATCATGAATAAAATACAAGAGAATTTTTTTTTTTGTGATCTATAACTAGGGAAGACATTTCTAAGCAAAACATAAAACTGCCAAGTCATAAATGAAAGAATTGACAAGTTTACATATAAATAAAAATCTTTTCTATGAAGATCCATTTCTAAAAAGTTAAAATACAAAACAGAGGCTGGAAGAACATATCTGCAATTCATACAATATTCAAAGGAGTAGTAGCCACAATATGTAAGTTATCCCACAAATCCAACAATAAAAAGAAAAAAAATTTCAATAGAAAATTGAGCAAAGGATATGGAGAGGCAATTCATTCTTGGAAGATGAAATCAAACTCGGCAGTAAACATAAATGCATAATCTCACTAGCACTCAGGGAAATGCAAATAAGAGCAAGTTACCATTTTCTGTCCATCAAACTAGCAGAAATTTAAAAGCCTGCTCATGTCTAGTATCCATGAAGATGTGGAGAAAAGGTTACGCGTACATGGTGGTGAAATGTAGATTGATATGATACCCACCAAAAAAAGTTTCTAATACTAGTACTTATTTATTTATTATTTATTTATTTATTTATTTATTTATTTAACTTTTTAACCTTTGTTTTAGGTTTGGGGGTACATGTGAAGGTTTGTTACATAGGTAAACACTTGTCATGGGGGTTTGTTTTACATGTTACTTAATAATTCTCCCCGCTCAGGTAGACTCCGGTGTCTGTGTTTTCCTTCTTTGTGCTCATAAGTTCTCATTTAACTTCCATTCATAAGTGAGAACATGCAGTACCCATCAAAGTTAAAAATGTACAAACTACCTGGCCCAGTAATTCATTTCTAAAAACAATTCCATAGAAATGTTTTGCATGTGAACCCAAAGATAGAGTCACGCATCACTTAAGGATGCAGATACATTCTGAGAAATGCATTGCTAGGTGATTTGGCATCATGCAAACATCACAGAATACATGTACACAAACCCAGATATATAGCCTGCCACATATCTAGGCCATATGTGGTATATATGACTATTTCTCCTAGGCTACAAACTGGTACAGCGTATTACTGTACTGAGGATTGTAGGCATTTCTAACACAATGGTAAGTATTTGTGTATTTAAACATGGAAAAGGCATGGTAAACATACAGTATTATACTCATAATTGCATATGTAGTCTGTTCACTGAAATGTTGTGCAGTGCATGACTGTATACGTATAATGGTGCTCATTATAACATTTCTTATGATAACAGAATTGGAAACCTAAGAGTTCCTCAATATTAGGATGATAAATATGACACATCATACTATGCAGTCATTAATAAGAATGAGATAGATCTATAAATGGAAAGAGGGTCACTGATTAGTGAAAAACAGGCAAATCTCAGAATAATACATGTAGTGTAATTCTATTTGTGAAAGCCTCTCTATATATGTATATGTGTAGAATGTGGAAGAGCAAAATTGAGATTGGCAGGTTGCTGTGTGTGCGTGTATATGTGTGTGTGTGTGAGAGAGAGTTTTTACTTTTCCGTTTCTCCTAAATTAAGGTATAATTGACAAACTAAAATCTTATATATTTACAATGTACAACAACACGCTTTGCTATATGTAGTATACACTGTGAAATAAAACTAAGTAACATGTTCATCACCTCACATACTTATTTTTTTGTAATGAGAACATTTAAAGTCTATTCTCTGAGAAATTTTCAAGTCTACATTATTATTAACTATAGTCACCATATTATATAATAGATCCTCAAAGCTTATCATCCTAACTGAAAATTGGTATCCTTTGACCAGCATGTACCCCTCTCCCTTCTCTCCTCCTTCCCTGCCCCTAGAAACCACCATTCTACTCTCTGCTTCTATGCATTCAATGAAGTTTTTACTCTTTATACTTTTGTATTGTTTATTTTATTTTTTTTAAACAGTAGTCTTGTTTTTTCTTTTGCAGTGAAAATAACTGACAAGAAGCTCACTGCCTGATTCACATAAGCAAGGCATGCTGCAGGGAAGACAGGGTTCTTATTAATATTTCCTTTCATGTGCTTACATATGAGTTATAGTTGCTAATCCTTTCCCACAGTTTAGCACCTAGTTAAAAGAAAGGGCTTCGGGCTCTTCCTCTTTCCCTAAGCGGCCTGAGGTAATCTGTGAAAATGGTTCGCTATTCACTTGACCTGGACAACCCCACGAAATCATGCAAATCAAGAGGTTCCAATCTTCGTGTTCACTTTAAGAACACTCAGAAAACTGCCCAGGCCATCAAGGGTATGCATATTCGAAAAGCCACGAAGTATCTGAAAGATGTCACTTTACAGAAACAGTGCGTACCATTCCAACGTTACAATGGTGGAGTTGGCAGGTGTGCCCAGGCCAAGCAGTGGGGCTGGACACGAAGTCGGTGGCCCAAAAAGAGTACTGAATTTTTGCTACACATGCTTAAAAATGCAGAGAGTAATGCTGAACTGAAGGATTTAGATGTAGATTCTCTGGTCATCGAGCATATCCAAGTGAACAAAGCACCTAAGATGTGCCAACGGACCTACAGAGCTCATGGTTGGATTAACCCATACCTGAGCTCTCCCTGCCACATTGAGATGATCCTTACTGCAAAGGAAGAGATTGTTCCTAAACCAGAAGAGGAGGTTGCCCAGAAGAAAAAGATATCCCAGAAGAAACTGAAGAAACAAAAACTTATGGCACAGGAGTAAATTCAGCATTAAAATAAATGTAATTAAAAGGAGGAAGAAAGAAAAAAAAAAAGAAAGGGCTTCGGAATCAGGTAAGTGTAGATTAAAGGTCTAACTGCAAATTGCTGAACCTTTGGAAGCCTCGGTTTATCCATCTGGAAAATGGATTTTTATCTTACAGGACTGTTGCGAGGATTGATGAGCTAACATTCCTATATCAGGGAGTTTGAAGTCTGGCCCAGGGTAAGAAGTGGGTGAATGGTGGCTTTTATTTTGTAGCTTTACAAGAACTCTGCAGCACAGTAAGACGTATTTTAGCACTAACTTTTTTTACAGATGGAGAAGTTCAGGCTCAGAGAGGTTAAATGGCTTCTATGAGATCAGACAGGAATTGGACTAGAGTTTGGATCTAATCACCATTATTCTGACTTCTGGTTCTTTTTCTTAGAAGCTGAATAAATTGAAGGTCACATAACTTTTTCATCAAATGTTGCCAGTTTTTATCTACATTTTGGAGACTATATACTTTCACCTGTGAAATTAAAAAAAAAAAAACCCACCTAATTTGCAGTGGAAATTGGCATTGAGGGAACAAATACAACAATAAAACCTCCACTAGTTCTATGTAGCTTCCTATCAAGTGCCTTGCCTCTAATGTAGAAATATCTGTCATTACCAGGACCCTAAGGCAATGAAAGAGACAGATTCCTACTTCATTCTGATTCAAAAGATCTCTCTCCTCTTAACCTCCCTTCTCACCCCAAGAAGCCTGTCCCATTCTGGAATCTCAGCTTTTCCTTTCAGTTAACAGAATCCTCTGGCCTCCCGCTTGTTCCTCTGTCACCCTGGTACAGCGCCTTTTCCTCAGCACCTCTCTCATAGCTTTTCTGTCCTCATTCACCCTTGTTGCTTTTCCCATATTTAGGACTCTCCTAATAACTCAGCCCCAAGGACAGATAATTTGTGGCAATTTATTAAAAAAGAACAGGTAGAGCTTTTAGATACTGCTAGAGATATGCAAAAAAATATTAAAATATGCCAGGCATTATCGTGCATGCCTGTAGTCCCAGCTACTCGGGAGTCTGAAGAGGGAGGATTTCTTGAGCCCAGGAGTTCTAAGCTGCAGTGTGCTATGCTGATCCTGTGCTATGCACTAAGTTAGGCATCAGTATGGTGACCTTCCTGGAGGCGAGACCATCAGGTTGCCTAAGGAGGGATGAAATGGCTCAGGTCAGAAGGAGAGTAGGTAAAAACTTTCATACTGATCAGTAGTGGGATTGCACCTGTGAATAGCCACTGTACTTTGGGAAACAGAGCAAGACCCCATCCCTAGAAAATAAATAAATATTAAGATATAAAACTTCAGAAATCAGTGCTCAGACTGGAGGTTGGTGGATAGCTTAGAGTTTGACCAAGCAGGGCAGAGAGGACCTGGAAAGCGTATATGCCTTTGGAATGATTCAGGCACTCAGAAGAAGTCTACCTAGATGGGCCACAATGTTCAGAGAGCATGGAGACATAAACAGGTAATAGTCTGATCAGACAGCAACATTAGGTGATACAGCAGGAGGTAGGTTCTAAAAGACAAACAGAGGTTCCCAGACTAGGAATTACGTGGAGATTCAGGTGGAAGCATGAGGCAAAAGAGGAAGCAGGTGACTGGCCCTGATCTCTAGGCTGACTGACATTCAGGAACAAGCCTCCAGGGCCTCAGATAATTGGGGCGAACCAAGCAGGGTGTGGAGTCAAGAGTACAGTACAACACATGGAGTCAGGACCAGCTCAGGGGTTCTAAGTAGAGGCCTGGTCATAGAAACAAGATAGAAGGGCAGTTGCTAGAAAGTGAGTCCAAGGTCAGAGCATTAAGTACTTAAGATAATGAACTATGACTTTAAAATTGCTCTTACCTAGACCAACCTTAGGATGAGTTCTAAAACAGGCTAAGCCCTGATTTTTGCCAGGAAGCATTTAAGGAATCCTGTTTCTGTAGTTGATAGCCAGGTGGGGTATTATACTGAGTGATAAGATCATATAGAAAACATTTTTTAAAGTAATTGAAAGACATCTAACTTACTAAAAATGTTTGCTGTTTTTTCTCCCAAATTTGTTTATTAGAATTTTTATTGGTGAAATTTAATTTTACATTGAGAACATTTAGAGAAGCAGTAACATTCCTTCTGTTTTTTGGTTTGCTTTGTTTTTCAGTAATTATTTTCCAACTACCCCTTTACTATGAAACTATCCTTTCTGTTAAGATCATTTGCTTAAAAGTTATGCTTATGCAGATAGAGGGGAAAATTGCACATTGGTTAATAATAGTTACAAATTATCATTAGCACTATGCAGTTTTAATGAATCATTATCTATTTTAAGTTAATATTTCTGCAATGTGGATCTGACAATCCTATTTTTATAAAATAATCTGACTAATCAGGATGTTCTAATCAGGGCAGAAAATAAAATGCAGAAACTTGGGGTCTTCAGACCTTCCCTTGGCCATGGGACTAAAATTGTGTCTCTAATAAAAGCATTTTGAAAGACCCAGACATGGTATGAGGTTTCTTTTGGCTGGCCACCAAAAGACCTCAAGGATTTGCTTCCCTTATGGAGACAGTTTTCTTCAAGACTGTGGTCCAGGGAGCCAACAGGGCAACACACATGTTTTACAAGGGATTTTGATTTCCATTAAGTCTCCTGCACACTTTTGAGCAAAGGACGGGAGAGGGTATTTTCCATGAGGAGATCCGTTGAGTTTTTGTGCCAACTGAAGACTATGAATTAATACTTTTCTCATATTCCTAAAATTAAAACCCCATGAACTAACCATTTTAGGGTATTAAGCTTTGCTTCAAAATGCATTCTCCACAGATGAATCAAAGGGCCTAATGCATTTACCATTTGGGAATAATAAGGCGTGAAATGGGGTCTAGGACTTATATATTTACATAAGAAGAAAGAGCTGGAAAACTTAAGGAAAAACAACAACAGAGGAAGGTCCTACTGTGAGACTTGCTCTGAAAACACAGACATGCCAACTGCTCCTCTTCAAACCACGGCCCAGTCTATGGCAATTGACAAGCACATTTGAAAACCTCAATCCTTTTTCCCCTTGGGTTTCCTAGAACTTCTAGATTTTGACATTCTCCTTGTCTTTGCTGTGTACCCCTGGGAGAAACAAAGAGTGAGAAGAAACAAGGGAAAGGAGAAACATTTGTGTATTCCAAGTTTTCGGTGTTGATCAGGTATGACCATTGCTATAAGGAAATAGGCATTGAGGATTACTATAGCATGAGGGAGTGGGGAAAGGGTTGAAAAACTAACTGTTGGGTACTATGATAACTACCTGCATATGGGATCATTTGTACCCCAGACCTTAGCATCAAGCAATATACCCACATAACAAACCTGCACATGTACTCCCTGAATCTAAAATAAAACTTGAATTTAAAAAATAAATAAAATGGAAAAGAAAAAGTCAGTATATAGAAACTTTAGAAATAGCAGTCATCTAGTTTTAACTTAAAATTGAGCAATTTAGATTTTGCCCTGTCTCACGCGTTCGTGTGAAGAGACCACCAAACAGGCTTTGTGTGAGCAACATGGCTGTTTATTTCACCTGGGTGCAGGCGGGCTGAGTCCAAAAAGAGAGTCAGCAAGGGGTGGTGGATTATCATTAGTTGTTATAGGTTTTGGGATAGGCGGTGGAGTTAGGAGCAATGTTTTGCAGGCAGGGGGTGGGTCTCACAAAGTACATTCTCAAGGGTGGGGAGAATTATAAATAATCTTCTTAAGGGTGGGGAAGATTACAAAGTACATTGATCAGTTAGGGTGGGGCAGAAACAAATTACAATGGTGGAATGTCACCAGTTAAGGCTGTTTTCACTTCTTTTGTGGATCTTCAGGTGCTTCAGGCCATCTGGATGTATACGTGCAGGTCATAGGGGATATGATGGCTTAGCTTGGGCTCAGAGGCTTGACATGCCCTATGTGAGAAAAAGTTGCCTAAGTCACGTATAAATGTGCGCAGTTTGTTGCAATCTCCTGTACCACCTGTTGCCCTCATGTCATTTCACTGAAGAATCATGGAATCACACAGCTTTGTAGCTGTGAGTTGAACATCTTAAGATAACTAGGATTTAATATTTTTACACAAAAACATCATTATTGATAGAATCACTTTTATTTGATTTACATCAAAACAAAGTCAGGACTAGAGTCATGCTGTCTGCAGTCCTTGAGTGAACAGAGCCTGTGTCAGCATAGGGTCAGCTGCATATGATGGCACACCCAAAGTTATAAAGACATAAACAAGATTAAAAGTTTATTTCCTTTTCAAGTAAAATTATTCTGGAGATAATGAGTCCAGGGTTGATCTGGTGGCTCCATGGTCATTGGGGATCCCAACTCCTTTGTTCTTGCTTCTTTGCCATTTTAAGCTTACCTCATTTCTGAAAATGGCAGTTCTAGCACCAGTCATGTTTGCATTCCAACCAGCGGGAATCAAGAGAAGATGTGTAAGATGGAAGGCAAAAGAGATTCCCAGAAGCTGCTGCAGATCTCTTCCAGCTGCATTTCGAAAGCCATTACTTAAGTATATGTTGTCACCTAGCTGCAAGAAAGGCTGGGATTGTATTCTGTATTCTGGGCAGTAATGTGTCCAGCTGAGCACTGGAGTTTTATTAATAAGGAGGAAGGTGAGAATGAATGTCAGAGTAGACAGTTACCAGTCTCTGTCTACATGTCAACTATTCTAATATCCATTCTTTACCTTGGTTACTTATTTCTTCACTTTGAACCTTACTAATTTTCTCCTAAATGCAAGTACAGAGCCCTGATATATCAGTTACATTATGTGAAGTCTATAACAATAATAATTAATTGGAAACACAAGAGATAAAAACAGAGATGGTTTCTAACTAAGGAACAAAAAACAAAAGGGAAAAGGGCCTTTCCATTTTCTCTCTCCCTCTTCTTCACTCTCTAATTCCCCACCACACACACACTTTTATATACATTCTGGCTGTTTTTCACTATTTCTTGGCTAGGGCACCTCACTGTACAGCAGAAAATATTTCACACAATCCAGAGAAGAAAAGAAAGACAGTTACTTGGCTTTTTTGCTCTTTATTAGAGGCCATTTTACAGAAAGGACAACTGGTTTGTTTAGGGAATTAGTGAAGAGGAAGATAGTAGCATATAAAAGGCATCAGCTGAAAGGAAGAAGCAAAATCTTTTTATCACTCTTAAATGAGGAAAGTCAAAAGCCTTCTGAGCTTTTTTGATTAATTTCAAACCCTGCCTTTCATTGGATATTTTTTGCCCTCAATTTTTGGCCATCTGAGACATAAGTTATTTTACTGAGATAACCTCTAGAAGTGGTGGGTGTCACCTGTAACACCAACAAAAACAATGCATCAGAAGATTCATTTGTTGTCTAATTCATTTTCAGGATATACTGAGTTGCCTTACTCAAGGGACTTATCTGGTAACATTTGAGGACAATGTAGGATGGAGGCTTTATTGTGTTGGACTTGACAGTAGGGTAATATGAGTGAGGTACAACATTATAATATATTAACTTATTAATTAGTTGGATGATGCTAGTACAACGTGGTAGAAAATAACGTACATCAAGAACTGTGGTTCTTTGAGTTTGTAATAATCCATTGAGGAGCTTGTTAAACACATCTGTTCCTAATCCAATCTCTAAAACTCTGATTTAGTACACCTAGGATAGATCCTAGGAATCTAAATTTCTGACAAGCATCCTAGGACGAGGCTTTGAGAGATACTGACCTAGAAATTCAGGTAGCATGAAGACCTTGATACGAGACTCAATGCTACAAGGGCTGGATTTGAGCCGTCTTCACCACTTACTAACTGTGTGATCTTGGACAAGCTATGTAACCTCTGAGCTCACTTTCTTTATTTTTAAAATGAGTGAAAATATAACTAGGATTGTTTTTCAGATTAACTGAAAGAACATATGTGAACACATATAGCACATTGCTTAACACTTGATAAACATGTAAAAAAATTCCTCCATCATGTTAAGATCTGAAGTGCTCTAGAGACTATTTATCCAAAAGTTCCGTGGCAAGTAGGCACCTGAAATTTCTACTAAAGCAGCAGGCCGTTTGGTTAAACTATTGTCTTCAGAAAACACCTATTGCTACTCAAATAAGCCACTTTGAATTGCTAATCCTTACCTAGTGCTTTCTGTGGTGTGTTCTGTGGAACAGGGGTCCTGTACCACCTTAAGAGGTGATAGTTTACAAAAAGGGTTCATGGTCAAATATTAAACAAAATCAACAAAGTTCCCTTAGTGTAAGACTTCTCTGAGCCTTTAATATGTTAATGCACATTTGAGTCTATAAGAGGGAGGTTTTGTATAAACCCTTTCCAATTATTTTGTTTGTTTTTTTTGAGACAGTCTTGCTCTGTCACCCAGGCTGGAGTGCAGTGGTGTGATCTCAGCTCACTGCAGCCTCCAGCTCTGGGCTCAAGCGATTCTCCTGCCTCAGCCTCCCAAGTAGCTGGGGTTATAGGCATGCGCCACCATGCCCAGCTAATTTTTGTATTTTTAGTAGAGACAGGATTTTGCCATGTTGTCCAGGGTGGTCTCAAACTCATGGCCTCAAGTGATTCACTGCCTTGGCTTTCCAAAGTGCTGGGACTATAGGCGTGATCCAGTGTACCACCCACATTTTCCAAATTTAATTGAGAAATATATTTTCATGTAGCATCTCAGGAGGTTTCAATCTACAGAACACACTGGGAACACAATTACCTATCTCTACATGTGAAAGTTTTAGATATGCTAGCAGACAGCAGTAAGCTAATGCAGAGAATAGAATGTGGGTTTGTGGGGAAGGAATAGAAAACTTTGTGGGACATTGGATTCAGCCTAGGGAGGAAAGTCCAGGTGAGAAACTCACATCCGCCAAGGATGTCAGAAGGGTGCCAGGGATCCTGGAGGCTGAAGCCCTAAAATGGAGTAAGGAAGACTTGAAAGTCAAAATGCTTTAGTTATAATTTAATATAGTAGTGCTTGTCTGGGAAAACAAGTTCTATGCTTCCTTTCTCTATTCTTACATTTACCTTCACAGCTTCTGACCTGCCTAATTGAGGTTATCTAGGTACTTACAAGGAAAGTTCATTCTTCCCACCCCTTTACCCTGAAAAAGAAATTTAAATTGGGTGTTTAATGTATGTCAAGCATTGGGCTTGGAGCTAAGAACTGAAAGACATGCATAAGATGTTGTTTATGTCCTGGAAGATCAACAGTGCAGTCAGAAGGAAATACAGGTGAAAAGATGCATACAACCATATGGTAATGTTAATTAAGTTATGCATACCACTTAATAGTGAATGAGGGACAGTGCTTCTAGGATTGGAGATGTCAGGAAAATTTCACATACAAAGTTATGGTTTGATATGGTTTGGCTGTGTTACCACCCAAATCTCAACTTGAATTCCCACATGTTGTGGGAGGGACCCGGTGGGAGGTAATTGAATCATGAGGGCAGGTTTTTCCCATGCTGTTCTCATGGTGGTGAATAAGTCTCATGAAATCTGATGTTTTAAAAATGGGAGTTTCCCTGAACAAGCTCTCTCTTTGCCTGCTGCTATCCATGTAAGACGTGACTTGCTCCTCCTTGCCTTCCACCATGATTATGAGGCCTCCCCAGCCACGTGGAACTATAAGTCCATTAGACACTTTTTCCTGTACAAATTACCCAGTCTCTGGTATGTCTTTATCAGCAGTGTAAAAATGGACTAATACATGGTTGAACCAATCCTTGAGGAAATAAGGCTTGACTGCAATGCAATGATTTAGAAGCATGCAGGAGAATAGAGTCCTAGAGGACAGAACCTCAGCTAGAAGCAGGGAGCACATATATTATTTGATGGCAGCATGTTGTCATTTTATGAGGCGAAGCTCTAAGGGTAAATTCTCAAAACAATGACATTAAATTCTGCCTGTAATTGAGAAGCATTTTCCATCCATGACACAGTGACATTAATGAAGAAGTCAGCACTTAATATAGTATCCATAGGGGAATCTAATGTGCTTGTGGTCACCCTGATGGATTCCCTCTCAGGTGAGTCTTCTAGGGACCTCACATAGTCACTGCTGAGTCTTGAGTTCATTGCCTGTGCCCCTTGCTTAGGCTGGTTCTTGAATCGGAATGCCCATCTATTTTCATTTGAAACCAGTCATCCTTCAAGGAGAAGTATGAATCTCACGGACACTCAGTGTGAAACTTTCTCTGTAGTCCAAAGTGTCATCTTTTCTCTGTTTATGGTCTAAAGACAACGTAGACACACCATTCACCTCATTCACTGGAGTTGCATCTTATGTGGGAATTATCCCAGAACATTTCTTAAATTGTTGTTTGAATGGATATGGTCAGATCACTTTGAAGTTCAAAAACCAAGAACTAGTTACTTGGGTTTTTTCCTACTTTTTTTTCTGTCTCTCTTTCCTGAAACAGTGGAGATGAAGGTTTCAATTTACCTATAGATCGACAAACAGAGAAAATGGGAATTAAATGAAATATGAGGCCAAGGGACCTGTCCAGCCTCTCTGGATTCTGCTTTTATTCCTGGTTCATTGGTTAGTTTAGGGAGAGAAGAATCTACATCAGTTAGAAGTATGAATCAACTTTCCTAGACAAAAATGGCTACTCAATGGACTTTCAAAGACAAAGTGGCTACTAAATTTGAAGGCAACCAGATAGAGAAGCCATCTCTGCTTCAGAACAAGCATCCCTGGTAAACAACTACTTCTTACGTGCAAGGCTCTATATATTCGAATATATTTAAAAAGAAAAAAGTAGAATTAGATGAAATAAAGCTATTTTCCCCAAAACTCAGGAAATAGGAGTTTTAAAGTGTGTGTACATAAAACAGAGATGAGTCTCCAGGCCTATTAGTTATATTAAGTTCTGACAGGGAAAAAAAAAAAGCTACGCTGTTAGAGAAATAACGTTAAGAGCTACTAATGTGTATGCCTCCAGTGACAAAATATAAAAGAGAAAAACAGAGCACTTATTCCTTCCAACTGCTATGGCTTTAGGCAAAACTTTGGCCACAAGGTCTGCTGCCTTCTAACTGATTTTCTTATTTCAACAATTGCACTAAATTCTGGGTAAATTAATTTTCCCTCAAAGTGAAAGGTTCTTTTAATAATTCCTTGAGTGTTCACATCATTGTCATTAATGGGCTTTGTTCTGTTCACTGTAGGATAACTTCTTTATATACTTGTCTTTTCAAAAGCTTTCTTCCAATGAATAGACATCATAGTAAGTCACTTGAAAAATCTCCCGTAAATATGGATTTTTTTTCAACATTATCAGCCATTGTCTCATAATTTCTTTAAAAAAAATAATTCTGACTTGGAATTACAGAAACCCTAGTCATGAATACGAGGTCAAATTCTATACTTGTAGCTTGCAAAAGCAGTTTGATAATAAATACAAAGCTTATTATAGTTAAAAACATTAATATGTTAGCATTTTAAAGAATTTATTTTTAAGCACATTTTATTCTCTGTACTTCGAAGTTTAATGATACAAAATAAAAAATATAAAGAGTTAAAAGTTCAAGGAAATGGTACTTCTGGAGACTATATTCCTGAAAAGCCTTTTTTTTTTTTCAATTATCAAGTAAAGGATGCAGAGAATAATGTTTAAATGTGTGTCTCCAATGAGTTACACACGTGGAAGAGTCAATCTCTTTGTTCTTCCACTTACTAGATGTGTGACTTTGTTTTTCTAATCTGTAAATTGGGGATAACAGCAACTACATAAAGGACTTTTATGAAAATGAAATGAGGTAGCCCATCTAAAGTGCCTAGAACAGTGTCTTAGACCTATCAAGATGGCTATATTATTATTATTGTTTTTCTATTATTGTGGCACTATATGGAACTTAAAACCAGGAAACCTAGCAATTCCAGGAATGACAATTTGGAAATTTTCTTTTTGGTGGGGCCCAAAGGAACAATTTTCAGGGATAATAGTTCTCATATTTGGGTGGACCAGGTATGAACACAGCTTTTCCAGAAGAGAGATGTGATTGGATATTATGTCTTCCAAGAGTCTGGCCAGCCATGCAGGGCAGGTCACCAAATCGTCAAGTGGATTAAGAATAAATCGACAGATAGACAGGCGTGGGCACAGTGGCTCACACCTATAATCCCAGTACTTTGGGAGGCCAAGGTGGGCAGATCACTTGAGGTCAGGAGTTCAAGACCAGCCTGGCCAACATAGTGAAACCTCGTCTCTACTAAAAATATAAAAATTAGCCGGGTGTGGTGGCATGCACCTGTAATCTCACCTACTTGGGAGGCTGAGGCACAAGAATCGCTTGAATCTGGGAGGCAGAGGTTGCAGCGATCCAAGATCATACCACTGGACTCAAGCCTGGGTGACACAGTGAGATTCTGTTTTTTAAAAAAAGAGACTGGGCTCAGTGGCTCACACCTGTAATCCCAGCACTTTGGGAGCCAAGGCAGGCAGATCATGAGGTCAGGAGATTGAGACCATCCTGGCTAACACCATGAAACCCCGTCTCTACTAAAAGCACAAAAAATTAGCTGGGCGTGGTGGCAGGTGCCTGTAGTCCCAGCTACTCAGGAGGCTAAGGCAGGAGAATGGTGTCTACGCGGGAGGGAGAGCTTGCAGTGAGCCGAGATCATGCCACCGCACTCCAGCCTGGGTGACAGAGCAAGATTCCATCTCAAAAATAAATAAATAAATAAAAATAAAATAAATTTTACAGTCTACTAATCAGGTGTGTCAAAACACTTTTTCTATGGTCTACATTAATATCTATCTCTAGTTCTCATGCCACCAAGAGGCAGAAATTAAACTCCTAGTTAATTCAAGGTTGCGTCTAAATCCTGGATTTACTTGGCCCTCACCATGATTTTGGACTGAATGTATGTGTCCCTCCCATACCCCTACATTCATAATCTGAACCCCTAAACACTAGTGTGGCTGTATTTGGAATAAGGAACTAATTAAGGTTAAATGAAATCATAAGGATGGGGTCTTAATCTGATAGTGTTGTTCTTTTTATTTTATTTTATTATTATTTTTGAGATGGAGTTTTGCTCTTGTTGCCCAGGCTGGAGTGCAATGGCACAATCTCAACTCACTACAACCTCTGTCTCCTGGGTTCAAGCAACTCTCCTGCCTCAGTCTCCTGAGTAACTGGGATTACAGGCTCCTGCCACCATGCCTGGCTAATTTACTTTTTTATTTTATTTTTTATTTTTAGTAGAGACAGGGTTTCGCCCTGTTGGCCAGACTGGTCTCGAATTCCTGACCTCAGGTGATCTGCCTGCCTCAGCCTCCCAAAGTGCTGGGATTACAGGCCTCAACCACCATGTCCGGCCAGATAGTGTTATGTTCTTAGAAGAAGAGGCACCAGAGAGTTCATTCACTCTCTCTTCTCTGTATGAGGACATAGTGAAAAAGCAGCCATCTGCAAAGCAGGAAGAGAGAACTCACCAAAACCTGAATCAACCTGCACCTTGATCTTAGACTTCCCAGCCTCAAGAATTATGAGAAAATAAATTTGTGTTGCTTAAGCAGTCTACTATTTTATTAGGGCAACCTAAGCAGACCAATATACTCACCAAGGATTTTGGGAACTTGGCATCAAGAGTTGAGGGGAGAACTCATTCTCCAATCCATTTTAAACATCTAGCACGATTGCTTTCTTCCCCCACCCTTTTACTTTCTCTAGTCTGGACAATCTCTCTTTAGCCTCTGGAGTGACAATCTGTCTTTAGACTCTGGAATGAGATGGTATGTCTCCTCTCCTCTCCTCTTTTTTCCAACTTACTTACTCATTTGCAGTAGTTTTTCTTCTTCTTCTTCTTCTTCTTCTTTTTTTAGAAAGGGTCTTGCTTATTGCCTTGGTTCGTCTCAAACTCCTGGTTCCTGGGTTCAAGTGATCCTCCTGCCTTGGCCTCTCAAATGCTAGGATTATAGGCATGAGCCACTGCACTGGCCTAATTACTTTTTAATGGATAAATTCTATGTCCTGAATCCTTAAGATTAGATTTTTGAAATTCTTTAACCTCAGATTTTACAGATAAAAAGCTTTGTGTTTCATTATGAAGCCATGGGAGAAATGTGACTCCCTACATATTTGATGATATTAAGGAATTATTTAATGTTTAAGTGTGATAAGAATATTGTGGTCATATTTAAAAGATGAACCTCTTCCAATTAATACATCGTGTACAACAAAAAGATTGATGTAGAAAGAGGGAGTCCAAAAATCCTTTGTCTTTTGGAGAAATATGCTAAATATTTGTGGGTGAAATGATATGATGTCTGGGATTTGCTTTCAAAACTTCAAGACAGAAGGGGAGTGTTAGGTAGGTATAGATAAATGAGGATTGGCTTTGAGTTAATGGTTAAATGGGGTGCTACATATATAGGAACTAATTATATTAGTTTCTCTGCTTTTGTATTTGTTTGAGAATTTTCATTATAAATATGTTCTAAAAAATGAGTCCTAAGAACCTGCTATGGCAATCAGAAAACAAGAACTGACTGTCTTTGTATTCTGCATTCTTTTAGGTATTTTCCTCCTTTCCTGAAATAATGTGTAGTTCTGACCAAGTGAGAAGAATCATAAGGTAAAATCAGATTCTTGAAAGGAGGAAATCTTGTTACTATCTCAGATTTTCATCCTGTTGCACAAACCAACTACCCAATCCAGGGTTTGCATATGGATACATTTAATGAATAAAAATATGAATCACTGATATTTTCTCAATATCTTTTAGTTATTTATTCACCATGTTAGAGGTGCTAGTGATGTGAAAAGTTAGGAACTGCTAAAATATTTTATAAGCTGGAGGAAGTTTTTTTTTTTTTTATCAACCAGTGTATTTTAAGTCAACAGATTTGGGGTTAAGGGTGGATTTATTAATCTGTTCTAACACTGCTATAAAGAACTACCTAAGACTGGGTAATTTATGAAAAAAAGAGTTTTAGTTGACTTACAGTTCCGTAGGCTATACAGGAAGCATGGATGGGAGGCTTCAGGAAACTTATAATTGTGGTGGAAGGTGAAGAGGAAGGAAGTATATGTTCACATGGTGACAGGATCTAGAGAGAGGGAGAAGAGGGAAGTGCTACACACTTTTAAACAACCAGGTCTCGTGAGAACTCACTCACTATCATGAGAACAGTGAGGGGGAAGTCCACCCCCATGGTTCAATCACCTCCCATCAGGCCCCACGTTCAACGCATGGGAATTACAATTCAAGATGAGATTTGTGTGGGCACACAGAGCCAAACCATACTAGTTGGGTAAAGATTTCACTATATTAGGTATTCTGTACAGTTTAGCTAATGGAAAATGTTTACCAAATTATCTCCTCCATTGCTAAGAGTTTGTGGTAGTTGATCTAACTATACTCTGGAAAATATAAGGAGACCCTATAAGAGAATGAAGGTTGAGAGCGTGAAGCATAGAATCAAAATAAAGTATTAGCCATGTTCAGGCTGATGTTGAAAATGGCAAAGGCAGCTAATGTGCGGAATGTAGAAGATTCAGCAGTGTGGCTGATTTCTGCCTGATTTGTCCCTTCATGGGAGAAATTTTATTCATGAAACATTTATTGAGTACCTATGCAGGGCGAGGCACTAAACATGAGAAATCAAATGATACATAGACCCCAACTTGAAGCTCAGTATTGTAGGAAGCTGGGGGTACGGCTAGGACTACCTCAGATTTTTATTCTCTCCTACCCTCACTCTTGTAGCATATATTCATAGCTATTAAGATCGGGGTAAAAAAATCCTGTAAAACTTTATTTATATTTAGTATGAACCATTTAGATACACATAGATTTAGTCTCCTTAATGACAAAGAATAGTGATGATGAACCACTATGGGATAAAATAATTAAGTGCATTACTTATCTTTGATAACTTTGAAATTCAGAGCTAGGTGTGGGGAAGAAGGTGTTTTCCTTCTTAATTCATTTATTCTGCCACTCATTTCTTCTTTTCTTTACCCCTGCCTACCTGCTAGAGTCACAGTGAGAATTATTTTAATTTCTAAAAGGCACTTCTGTAGGAGAGAAAAAATAGTTACAGTGGAAATAAATGTTGGAACCGGCAGAGTGCCCTCTCTGAAGGACACTGAAGTAGCTAATAGTTCCCCTAAGAGATTACCAGTGGAGTGGTCCTACATGAAAGAAAGGTGGCATGAAAGATCATTACTTCAGTTATTATTAATGGATTGCTATTCCCACAAAGATCATCTGGGGAATGGTTCTGATTGGTTGGCTGGTACCATCAAAGGTAGTTTGTTTAGCTGTGTGACTAATGCCACTGTTTTCAAGGTCTGTTCATGGTACTTCAATTAGATGGAGGCTGTGGTAGTTAGAGAAGGCTTCTTGAACTCTTTGCTGAGTTTCAGGAAAGGAAAACTTTTCCATTAACTGTGAAGTTAAAAGAAAAATCCTATAATGTATTTCTTAACCAGATTAGAAACCAGAACCCTGGTAGGCTTTTGTTTAGCTATTTTGCTGAGAGTGTTCTGCTAAGGCCATGCAAAGAATGAATAATTCACATTGAAAACCTTAGCATTTTGCTTAAAAGCCTTATTTTCATTTTTGGAAAAAGTGACAGCAAGAATTAGTACCGGCACTTCTGTTTCAATAATGGTGGTGATGTTTAAATGACAACAAATACATAATTGGACTTACATGCACATTTATGGACACAAAAATGTCATTACCTATTTTGGTGGAACATTTTACACTTACTCTATATACAAGAAAAATCAGTGTAAGTTGTTTTTATCTATAAGCGATGAATCAATGTGAGAAACCCTTGTGGCATTCATACTTTGAGAAAAATATACACTTTTTTCATTCCCTGATTTTGAAAGGATGATATTGTTTATTTTAAATAAGACCCTTAATGAGCCCTCCTAGAATAAATGGTAACCCATTTTCATAATATTCCTAAAGGTCTTTTGAAATTCAATACTTCGACTCCTCCCTAAATTAGAGGATAGAGACAAACTCTTGCATAATAATTCTTTGCTCAGTTGATTGAGCTGAAATTTTGTGAATATTACAGGGTATAAGATTCAATTTTTTTTTTTTTTTTTTTTTTTTTTGAGACGGAGTCTTTGCTCTGTCACCCAGGCTGGGGTGCAGTGGCGCGAACTCGGCTCACTACAAGCTCCGCCTCCTGGGTTTACGCCATTCTCCTGCCTCAGCCTCCCGAGTAGCTGGGACTACAGGCGCCCGCCACCTCGCCCGGCTAGTTTTTTTTGTACTTTTAGTAGAGACGGGGTTTCACCGTGTTAGCCAGGATGGTCTCGATCTCCTGACCTTGTGATCCGCCCGTCTCGGCCTCCCAAAGTGCTGGGATTACAGGCGTGAGCCACCGCGCCCGGCCCAAGATTCAATATTTTATGATGAGAACAGGGAAAAGAAATTAGGAAACTTAATGTTGTAGGAATAATGGAGGCACCGGCTGATACTATCTTGGGTACTAACTGTTTTACCCATGGAAAGCAAAGGACAGATAAAAATAATATAAAACAATGAAGTGAAAAGAACTACTCTTCTCTCAACTACTGCATAGATTTCCATTTTTAAAGTAAGAATAAATTTAGTTATAAATGGTTATGGGCTCAAAGACTTGCTGTGAAATTCTGGTTTACTCAACCCTAATGATAGGACTGAGTCTTTCCATGCCACCTCTATTTCTGAGATGGATAAGCATTACAAATACTCCTATCACTTTTGGTCTGCCAGTCTCCTGGCATTATTGTGTATATTCTATTTGCTAACTTGAATTAAATTTCTTTTAAAAATATGGTGACTTAAAAGGATGTTTTCCCAGATGTTGGATAAAGATAATAGGTATTGCTAACCTTAGAAGTTATACATGCATGATATTTCAGAGTGACTATTAAACACTGCTGTTTCTGCTAGAGACAATTTTAGTTCATCTATTAGTTGGGACGTATGATTAAACTCTGTAAGTAAAATATATAAAACGACTAGCAATAGAAATGCTAAGGTGAACTATCCTGTCTTTAGCATCTGTATAGAATGAATCCATTTTTTTTCCCTCTTGCAGTGGCTCAGTAAGAATGTGGTGGCTGCTGCCATTTGTTACACATATTTCTCTGTTTCTTTTTCAGCCTCAGGTTATTCTCCATCCTCATTTTTTGACCAGGTTGCTCCATAACTCACAAGCCCTCAGTGGTTCCCACAACTCACATTTCTCCAAAAGCTGGTTCAGTACAATTTGTGATAATCTTGGGTTTTGACCAGGAATGCGAGCTGTCTCAAGTGCAGTCTACAGTAGACCACTGGCATTTTTTGTCTCTGATATTCTGGCTTACCACTCCTCTCCAAGTGTACCCCTACTTGGTCATTTAGTGCCTGCCTGTACTAAATGTATTTCTTTCTTTCTTTTTTCTTTTTTAAATCAAATCTAACCAGAAGAAAGAAAATGTTAAACTCACACTATTGTCTAAATCAAATATATTGTTTCAAGGGTTGTATCTCTCAGCCACATCTACATATACTAGCTGACATAAGTTTTAGATAAAATTATTCTTTTGGGTAGAATTTTAGATCTCAAAAAGCATAGTGGAAAAGTTTCTCAGGTGAGGGAATGAAGGTGCAATGAGTCAAGGGGTCTTGTCTAGCATCTTGGAAAATACTCTCAGTCTCTTACTTTGCTTACTTATAAGATTAGTTCTGGTGAAGCCTAACTCCGCTTCTCCAAACCATCTCTCTCTCTCCACCTTTATAGTGAAGATCAGGGAAACCTCCACTAAGAAGCTTTTCTTGATTAGTCTCACTATGCTTGAGCCAGCCTGTTTAAATTCTGGCCTACTGTTATCAGGCTGTTTAAGACCTCTGAGGGACTGGGCACTCCCACTTTTATAGGCCCTACCCCACATCATATCACATCAAAATGCACCAATATTCCATATTAATTATATATAGATTTTTTACTGTAAAAATAATTTGAAAGAATTTTTATCCTTTTATATCCAAAATTATTTGGTTATGTGTAACTCACTTAAGATTGATTATAATTTCTTGGTAATTATTTTGCATCCTCAGAAATTTTTGTGATGTGAAAATACACCTTACATTTTTTAATGTAATGAATTTTTATGAATATTAAATTTCAGAGGTAATAAGATATGAATGGAGCAGTTTATAGAAATTTAATTAAATACATTCATTTATTTTAAAAGTTTTTTTTTCTATTTTGTACTAATTTTTTTTTCAGATCTCAAACATAAATTCATGGAAAGCTCATAGACATGTATTTTAGTGACGTCTATGTACCAGGCATTGTTCTGGCTGCTAGAATTAGAGTTGAAAAGACAAAGTGCCTGCCTTAAAGAGTGCAAGACATGAGGATATTTGAGTAAATAATACCAAAGCACTGTGATAAATATGCTAATAAAAATAGAATTAGGAGTACACAGGTGTCTGTGACCAACCAAGTCCTCAGAAGAGATGACTTTTGAACATAGAAATGACTGACTTCAGTCACTGCTAGATTGAAGAGTCTTTAGATCATGATATTTCAAGGAGGATTGTCTCATGGATTATTTTCACATTCTATTTCTTAACTAACACAATTTTGGGTTCTTGAGTTCTTTCTATAGAAATCTGAAACATTCACCACAATGAGTCTGACATAATTTCCAACTCATGAGGCCACCCTTTGTTTTCAGGTGCCTCCCCTTCTATTATGGTGATAGAATATGAAGAGCAGAATGATTCAGTTGCATGTGATCTTCACAGAGAGCCTTCGAGGTCAGAGTTATCATAATCCTGTTTTATAGGTAAGGAAATAAAAACTAAAAGATGGTAAGTCGTTTGCCTAAAATTAGGCGGTTAGTCAAGTGGCAGAGCTGGGATTCAGTTGCCCATCTGTTTGGCCTCACAGGCTGTAAACCTCACCACTCTATAGATTGGGACACTGAATAGCACTTTGCCAAATGCATTCCTGTGGCTCTAGGTAACTGTATGTGTTCATTTTCTCATTAATTTTCTTTTCTGATGATGAAGTATAAAAGGAGGGGGGAAAAACCCAACCTTCTCTATGCCCAAGAAAAGGTAAAAACTTATATCAGGAAAAGGTAACTCAGAAAAGGAAAAATATTGAGCATAAAATCATCCCCCCAATACTTCCAGCCTTTCCCTTAGCTTCTTTCATAAGGTGATAAGCATTTCCATCCCCACTCCACATTTTTGCCTACCTTAGCAAAAAATATTTTGCTTTATCCATAATTTTTGATGAGGGAAGATTCATCAGAATAAAAAGAACTATAGTATTTAATATATGTGAATGAATTTTAGAATGGTAGTTAAACAGAACAATAGAAGTATTCATATTATAATAACCATTTCTAATGATCCAATTCTAAGATTTTGTTAGAAGTTGATAGTAGAACTCACACAAACACTGAGTGAAAGGTACTAATAGCAAAAATTCTTCAGAGCCATGAAGATTAGTCTTTGCTGTAAGTTAGGATAATATTCTGTTAGAAGAATTCCGACTTTAGTATTGTGTAAGCTGTTTTCTTAATACATATCTACCCTCTGCCTAGGTGATAGTCACGAAATAAGGCATAGATAATGCATTTAGTAACACTGAGCTGAATCATGCAAAACATAATTTGTGTGCAATTTCAGGAGTATAAAATAAAAGTTGTTTTAAATATCATAAAAAGCAACCATAAAAATAAAGCATTCTAATCAGAGGGAAGAAATTCAAAAGCTTGTGTCAAAAAGGAAAACAATTTACTTGTGCTGGTACCCTTAATAAGTGCCCCAAAGCGTTCCAGTGCTGTTACATTCTCTAATGATATTACTGTATGTGGCACATCTCATCTAATCTGTTAGTAAAATCCTAAAGTCACTTATGTCAGTCTCTAATGCAAGCCAAATGAGTCTTTCCAGTAATAAGAAGCTTCGCAGAATTAGTTTTCGTTTTGCAGAAAATTGCCATTGGGGCTGGCACTTTTATCTAAAAATTTCACTCGTGCATAAGCAAAAAACTCATATATTATTTGGTTACATTCCATCAGTATGAGAAATAACATTGTGAGAATTCTATGCATGCTAATGATATATAGAAATCCACCTGCTTTCAGATAAAATGAGTTTAATTTTCTGTTGCCCACTGCCTGGTTGGCCTTTCATAAATTACTTATGCACAGCTATTATTAAAATAGAGGGAAAGCAAATTAGAAAGTCCTCCTATCTCTCCACTGGATTTAGCCAAGGCAGGGCTGTGACAGCTAGAGTCAGCGTTTTTGAAAAAATTCTGCTCTCTTGAAAAATTTTGCATCTCTATACAATTCTATACCACTGTTGTAAACGTTCTGACCTGCCTTCTTACCAAATTAACCTAAATCCTTTCTATTTTTCAACATTAATGGAATCCTCTAGAGTCCTGCTGATATATATTAAAATATATTTATTGGTTAATTTGAATTCCAGCATTTTGTACCTCATTTCCAGACTCCTGTTATATCTGAACAGCCTTGAGCTTTAGCATTTAAAACTTATAAATTAAGATACATATAGTACCTCTTACAATTATCAGATCACAACAACTTAACTTTTATTGGAGTATAGAATGGCAAATTTAACTTTCTGATAAAATAGAAAATGAAGGTTGTCTGCATGAAAGAGTTAATGGGATTTCAAAGGGTGTTTTCTAGCTGATGGTGACGAGAGTCTTTATTGGTCAATGAATACTTTATCTCTTGATTTAAGGACAGGTGAAAAGTTTTTATTTCCAGAGGGTTTTGGAAATCACTTAAGATTCTCAATTAAGTGGAATTCCCAATCACTTAAAATTAATTCCTGTTAATTATTTCACTTTGTTCAACTATGATCAAAAGTTTCTTAGGATGTATCAGGTGACTATGTCTTCAAAGGCTGAATAAATATCATTGAGGAAGCTCTCCACTTTCAGTGCCATGGTGTTAAAAAAGTTATCAAAATGCTATGTTGAAAATAAATCCTAATTATAATTCTGACTGAAAAAGATAATGACAGCTTCCAAAGCATTTCATAAAATTTCAATATAAAGAGGTCACTTTTTAAGACAATTGCATCCTGTGCCAGGGAGGATACCTACAGTACTCAAAGAGCATTTTAAACTAATTCCAAAAAATAAACTCAGCTTATTTTCTGTTAAGGTTCTTCTTCAAAGTGTTCTGATATAAGCTTTGTCCATAACTAAATGGAGTTTTAAAAAGAGCAACTTGATAGTATAAGTTATTGATATGAATAAAATTACAAATGAGTATTTGTGGTATATGTGTGGGTAAGAGTGGATGGGTCTTGGGAAAGCATAGTGGGATGGGGAAGGGAGACACATACCTCTTTTTCTCATCTCTGCTCTGAATCTAAACTAGCAATTTCCCTTTATTTTTGGGGAGAAATCTTTCAAACAAAGGTAACAAATGTGCTTACAGTGTTTTAAAACTGACACTCAAAAATAATATCAAGCAAATAAAACCTAGCAACACAACTCAAAAGGCATATAAATGATCCTGAAAATGATGCTTCTATAAGATAGAGTAAAATATCATTTTCAGATCTATCCATAGCCGTTTTCAAATACTGTCATCTCTCCTTCTGGTAAAGTTTAATGACAAAATGTTTGTTCCTTAACAACACCGAATGAAAAATACTGTTTATGTGTCCATCATTATAAATTCTAAAATTTTCAGTGTGTAATCATATAGTCTTAGGATGCTTTTAAATCTCTTCTGAAATTTGCAAGTTGAAATTCACCAGCAATTGAGCTTTGTAAAATGTTCCCAAAAGGCAGACTACAGAGTTTGAGCTCAGTCAGCTGTTTGGACCATGATATGTTAATCCTCTGTTTATAAGATACTTAACTAACTGAAACTTCCTAAATGTATTGTTTTGACCTTGGCAATGGTGATTTGAGCCGTTAAGAAATCCCATGGAAGACGAATAATCAAAGTGTCATTATTCCCCAGAAGTCTGCATATAGTCTAGCTCTTGCATGTAGAGTGAGACAGCCATTCCTTGAGCTAATTTAAGGTATCAGCGTGATTGACATTGTGTATTCACAACTTCCTATACGTTCTAAGAGTTCTGGAATAGGAAGAAACAAATCTAAACTAAAACTAGAAAATAAAGCAAATTATCAGGATACTTCAGGCAAAAAGACAAAATGAAGTTTTGCAAATAATCACATGCTATTACTGAAAAACTTTAGTTTGATTTTTTTTTTCCAGACGGTTTACTTGGTTTTTTTTTGTTTTTTGTTTTTTTTGTTGTTGTTGTTGTTGAGACGGAGTCTCACTCTGTTGCTCAGGCTGGAGCGCAGTGGCGCGATCTCGGCTCACTGAAAGCTCCGCCTCCCGGGTTCACGCCATTCTCCTGCCTCAGCCTCCCGAGTTGCTGGGACTACAGGCACCCGCCACCACGCCCGGCTAACTTTTTGCATTTTTAGTAAAGACAGGGTTTCACCGTGTTAGCCCGGGTGGTCTCGATTTGCTGACCTTGTGATCCGCCAGCCTCAAACTCCCAAAGGGCTGGGATTACAGGCGTGCGCAATCGCGCCCGGCCTCAGATGGTTTACTTTTAATTAATTCCTCATTTTATTGATGAATTGTGTCTTTGTGAATTGCCTCAGAGGCAGCATGCATGTATTTGTAAAAAGTTATAAACTCTTGAATCTAACAGACCTAGATTCGAAATTTGGCAATGGCATTACCTAGCTACTCTATGATGGCTAGATATGTAACTTCACTTGAGCATCAATTTATTCATTTAGAAAGATGAGATGACAATACTCATAGTTTGTTGGGAAGATTGAGTAAAACATGCATAAAAATAATTGACTTATTAATATATAGGTACGTAATAAACATTAGGTGCCCTTAATCAACTGAAGGTATGTAAGACTACTTTTTTGTGTGTGCACATATTTTTTCTAAAATTGTTGGTATGATTTCCACATATAACTGTTTAGTCAACTAGAGGGATGTAAAACCATTTTTTGTTGTTGTACTTTAGCTCTTATGTGTTTTTTAGTATATTGGCATGATCTCCATATGTAATTCTTCAATACGTACCTCCATGAGTAATGTAGAGATGGGCTTGTTTCTCAAAAGAGAACTGGGACTTTGAACATGTGATACATTTTAATACCTTCTAAACAAAAAAAAATCTTGACATGTTCAATGTAGAATATTTAAGAAATATAGAACAACATATATTAAAACATTTAAATATTTCTTTTTGTATTTCAAAGGCATTTGAATGTGCTGTTTTCTCAGCTTTTTTTTCTATTCAGATATTCAAAGTTGATGTCATATTGTATTTTCTACGATTTAATATATATTTCACTATAATAGTGCTTCACCATGACTTAACTATTTTAAAATACTATTTATATTTTATTGTATTTAAATTATTATACTGCTATTTTACATAATATTTTTATTATTGAAGCATAATTTTTAATGGCTGCAAAATAGCCAATTGAGTGACCTTACAATAATTTATCAAACCATTTACTATTTTTAGATGCTTAGGTTGTTTTTAATTTAAGGCTACTATATAGATTAATTAATGAAAGTTTTTATCTGTATTTCTTCTTATCTTCTTAGATTAGATAGTGGTCAACAAATACAAATATTTTTAAAGGTATTTATGATTCAATGACAAACTCTAGAAGAGTTGTAGCACTGTATACTCTCACAAGCAAACTGTGAGAATATTCTTCTCAAATCCTTCTTTTGTAACTTGAGCACATTATTTCTCAAAACTTTTGTAAATTTAATCATTGAACATTTTAATTTCTACCAAAAGTGTATGAGTACCAGCGTCATGTAAGCCTCATTAGCACTGAACATTATAAATGAAATAAGCTATTTTATTTGTTTTGACTCAATTTGTTTTTAAAAATGAAAGATACATTTGTTTTTACTAGGACCTTTTTTTATTGCTAGTGAGTTTGAACTTTTTTCTCCTACATTTATTGGAATTAAAATGTCTTTTATGGTAAATCATCTTATCCTTTTTTCCTTTATCTATTGGTGTGTTTATCTTTTTGTTATTAATTTATGAGGACTATTTACACATTAAAATACAAACCCTTTATTATTTTACACTTATTGTTGGCCTTTTGATGTTTTAAACTTTTGGCATTTTTATCTTTTAATTTTATTTATTTATTTGTTAATGAAGTTTTATTGGAACAAAGTCATACTTGCTTATTTACTTATTATCTATGGCTGCTTTTAAATAACAAGGGCAGAACTGAATAGTCACAACAGAGAGTATATGGCCTGCAAAGCGTAAAATATTTATTATCTGGTCCTTTATAGAAAAGTTTGCCCACTTTTGACTGTGCCATTACTTAACAATTATGGTGTGATTGGCCTGACTTCTGTCCTCCATCAACACACACCCACTCAGAAAATTTTTGTTTTTATAGTGAAAACAAGTCCTTTTTTATTTTTAATATTGTAAATTTTAGCACTTTTATAAATGTTACCTCCAAATATTTCACTCCTAGGCAGCAGAAAATTATTGCTTAAAATTAGTTCTGGCCAGGTGCGGTGACTCACACCTGTAATCCCAGCACTTTGGGAGACTGAGGCAGGAGGATCACGAGGTCTAGAGATCAAGACCATCTTGGCCAAGATGGTGAAACCTCGTCTCTACTAAAAATACAAAAAATTAGCTGGGCGTGGTGGTGCGTGCCTGTAGTCCCAGCTACTCGGGAGGCTGAGGCAGGGGAATCGCTTGAACCCGGGAGGCAGAGATTGCAGTAAGCCAAGAGCTGAGATCGTGCCACTGCACTCCAGCCTGGCGACAGAATGAGACTCCGTCAAAAAAAAAATTAATTCTAAATTTTATAGTTTCAGTGTTTACATTTACACAAACCATCTGAAATTTATTTTGGAATTTAGGAAGAGGTAGGCTGTTAGTTTTGTTTTTACACATAGTTGGGCACTTTTCCAACCCCTTGTATTAGATGTCTCATTGATTTATGATGCTTTCCAACTTAGATTTTGACTCTTTTGATCTATTTGTCTGTAGGTATTATCCCCCTATATTATTGTGCTCTTTTATATAATACAAATCTCAGTTATTTTTATTAGTATTTTGGTAATAATAATAGTGAATAATAAACATGATGATGACAAGTATTTCATTCAAGTCAAGGACTCATTTGCTAGGTAATCTTAGGTAAGTTATTCCATTTGAAGTAATAAAATGGAAAGAATCTGAGAGATGGGGAGAATATTATCTAGTGAATATTATCATTGAATTCTCATTAGTGGTTCCATCTTAACTCTTTAGTGACAGATTATGATAGTCTTACTTATCACACTTAACAGAAGTTGGTTTCGATAAGGTCCTGTCTAAACCAATTTGGGCCAATAAAACTTGAGAAGAGTCTTGCTTAGGCCTGGGAAAGAAGCTTCTTGTGTCTAATAAGGTTGGCAGGAGTAGTTTTTCTCTGTCTTTCTCTCTCTCTGACACACGTATGCACACACGCACACCCTGCCCTCAAACAAGAACAAGGAATCCTGTTGCCCTGGCTACTGTTGGCAACCATCTTGAGATAATGAGGCAAGTCAGCCCAGGGACCAAAGACCAAAACTGACTCAAAGAGAAGAGAGAAGCTAAGAAAATAACATGAAGTGGAGCCTAGTACTCTGATATCCCTTTGTCTGAAGCCCACATTACCTCTGGCTGATTACTGTTACTTGCAATTGAAAGCATCGTGACTGATACATATTAAGTCTTCCAAGTCTAGTGTGATAAACAAATAAAAGCATGATTCTAGAGTGCTATAGACTATCACCAGGAACATGGCAATTGTTATTAATAAGATTTCTTTAGGGACAAAAATGTTGCTGCCATTATGCATGAGTTAGTTGATCTCACATCTCAGTCACAAGTGTTTGAGCATGCAGCTTCAATACATTTATTTATTAGAAACATTGCTCTACAAATATATACATATAAAATATAGTATATAATATATGTAATGTATATTATATATGCTATAAAATATACAAAATCACAAAAGAAATAAGGGATAAAAATGAAGTAGTTATTTAAAACATAATTTTATTTTGTTTATTTACTTATTACAGAAAACTCCTTTTCTCCCACTAACATCACCATTATCATCATTAAATTTATTTATTTTATAAAAATGTCTGCTGGGTAATACCCAATGCCAAATATTTATCATCTCAGTAAAAGTCAACAAATTTAGAACAGTTGTTTTTAAAAAAGCCACAACTCATCTTTAAGCTCAAACACTCTTCTAAGTACTTTTTGGAGAGACTACTAGCAAGCATCTGTAACATACTAGAATTTTTTTTTTTTTTTTTGAGATGGAGTCTTGCTCTGTTGCCCAGGCTGGAGTGCAATGGCGCAATCTCGGCTCACTGCAACCTCCACCTCCCAATATGCCAGGATTTTTGTAGTCACTTCCAATCTAACTCTAGATATTGTAAAGATTCTATTCTTTAAAGTAATATCTATATGTACATTTATCCACAGACATAGACTGCAGTAGACCACTATATGCTAAAAGCTTGTAGATAAAAGCTTTCCTGTCAACCCTTTGCCTTGCTATAATTATACACATCCTTCAGGCAAACTGATAAATGTTTTATGAAAGGCTGAACAATTTTGGATGCCAGTGTCAACCATTTATTAAATATTAATATAATTTATTTCTAAGACAAAAATAAAAATAAATATAAATTCATAATTTCTTCTCACCTGTCAATGAATTGTCTTATGCTCTCGGCTTGTGAGCACCCACAGTGGAATCCATTAATTAGATATAAATTGTGAGTTGCCACAAAAAAATTAACAAAGCCTATATACGCATCTATTTTTTTTCAGAAACTTCCATCATGAGATAATATGTCAAAACAATTGAAAAACAAATTCTAAGCAATAAACTATTCCAGCTGATAAACTGTTACGAATGCAGTGGGTCTCGTTATTTCAGCCACAGTATTGATTACAAACCTTGCAATAATAGTCACAAGCATGAAACAAGAATAGTCAGTGCTAGCAGAGAAATTGAGGAAAAGCAATGTTAAACCAATGATCACTTCTGCTAGTTACGGGATAGAACTAGAAATCTATCACGGTGTAACAAAACTACATACAGTATTATCTCAAATACTTTCCACATCAGCAGAGAGCCAATAATATTTATTTGTAGAGTTCAGCTGGTTTGAAAATTAAGGTAAAAATACCATTATATTTGGGTACTTTGAATTCTTGGCAAGTGAGTTATATTTTTAAAGGTAAACTTTTGCTTCCTAAGGACTAAGCTGTGACAACCCTTTAATATGTATTTCAATAATTTTGAGTGAAAATTTTTCCAGTATGAGTGTCAATCTTTTGTTTACTAACAATGCAGACATTCTCAAGAGTCTTCAGTAGGTAACTATAAACGGCTCCTCTGAGGTATATAAGACCGTCTACCATATCCTTAAATGTCTCTACATACCTGCCTTTTTTGAGTTCTTGCTTTATTTTTTGTGGTATTTCTCCATTTTCTTTTTCTTCTATGTTGTCATTTCTTATTAAAATACTGAAGTCTGTTTGTAGGAAATATCCTTCTACATCGCTTCTCTCCCTTCCTAATCTGCTGCTTCTAATCATTTTTGACCTTGGAACAAATTAGAAATGTCCATTAGGAAGTAGATGGATTTTGATTACTGATATAAAGTCTCTCCTACGAGAAAAGTGTGTAAATTTTACTGTCTGGGTATTATGATATACATTTCAAGAACTTAACTTTTCTTTTTGGCTTTGAGATTGGTAAGGAGGTTAGAGACTCAAGCTTCAGAATGGGCAAACTGTTATTCAGGCATGCAGTGCTTCCTGCTCTTGCTTTTGACTTCTTGTCAGTGGATCCCTGCAAATCTGTCACATGTCTATGTTGATTGTGAAGTCTTAACTCATGCAGGATAATTATAACACATTTCCTGTCTTCCCAGTTTCTCAATTTTTTTTCTTAGAATATGGTATTTTGAAAAACATGAAAACATCCTAAGAAATACCAGGAAGGAGTCCCACACTGAAACACAAATGGTACATTATCAAATTTTTATAATTCCTTCAGTCTAAAACCAAATTTTCAGAATACTGATTGACTAAGAATTGTTTGTTTTACTTCTAGAAACTCAAAGCGACTGCCTAAATTTTTGGCTTAAATAAGAGGTGAATGAATGAAATAGTAAATAACTAAAATCAAATGTATTTATTGTTTGTCCCAAAGTAACTTTCAAATTACTTGAATATTTGCTAAAATTAGAGTTGATAGTGTTCACTCGATATTTAAAGCATCTTTTACAATAGATTTCTTTTCTTTTTTGCAATTTAGAAATTACGAAGATTTTTTCTTTGCAATACCACTACTACTTTTTGTTTGCTTAGTATTTCAGAATTTCCAGAGCATTTTCTCCATAACTTATTTAATTCTCAGAACAATGCCAAGAGGCAAATGGGGCAGTTATTATAACTATTTTACAGGTAAGAAAACTAAGCCACCTTAAGACTGGTTAAGAGACTGATCAGGTCACATAGATGGTTTATGATTGGCAGGACTGAATGGGAATGCTAAATCTAGCCCAGGGCTTTTTGCCCTTCAGCATGCTGCCTTGGGATACAGTTCACAGAACTCCTGATATGAAAATGAATGCTTAATAAAAAACTATTGAGGTGATTGACTGATTGATAAAAGAGTAAATCTTCATGTATTAAGTAAGTAGGGATGGCAAAGTGTCTCATAATAGGCCTTGGGAGGACCTGGCTTACACCTATAAATTTTCATCCTCAGCCACTCTTAGGTCCCATTTCTACTGTCTATGAAATGGACCCAGGGATGCGCCTTTTTGGCAGTGGCAGTAGCAGTCACAGCTGTATGTAAACGAACTCTTCATTTAACTAAGATTGAGGAGGGACTATAAAAAGAGTGGCGAAGCGAATCATCGTCCTACTGAATAAGATGAAAAAATGTTCAAGATTCAGGGCAGGCCTTTGGCTACCTAATCTACGTGGAAAAAGAACACTGGAACAGACAAGGAATTCTACCTTGCCACTTTAGATTTTGGGAGATGCCATTACAATGGTATATCACATATCAGTACATATAACGTTTAAAAATAAGCAGTCCCTTGTCCCCAGAAGTGAATTTCCTTTTTTATTTAGCATGGAACATATTCTCGAAACTTAGTAAAGGGCATGCTACAATATTAAGAACTCTATAATTAATGTTGGCCAGGATTTGAATTTAAATCCTTTACTTTTCAGGGTCTAATTAAAGTCAGACATTATTGTGAGTGGAATAAGACATTTTCCTCACCAACCACATATTAATGGTTTCATGTGTAAGGCTTTTATGTTAAAAGTTTGAAATATATTTGAAATAATGTGTTTCCCTTTGAAGTCAGCAAGAGTGAAAAGTTATCTTGTCTTAACATAAAAGGAAATCACCTTTGATAAAAATGGTCTTATTAGGGCAAATATTATCGTTTCACAATTCTGAGTAGCTCTAAAATACACTGCAAGATTGTAAATATAATTATAGACACTATGTAAAGATAACTACTATAATCTAAATTATTAATTCACTTAGATCACAGTTTTAGCTGTTAAATAGAGCGCTTGGGGAATGATGTTAATATCTGCAGATAGCTTAACAGCAAAACTGTTGGTGTGACATAATTGTGTACTCGAGTGCTTAATTTCAGGTTTTACTTGAACTGTGAAAGGTAGTTTAATAAATATCATAGAAAATAAGCTATAATAAAATTAGCTGTTGATGTTTACTGTGTGCTCTAGAAAGAAAATACTGTTCATTTTCAGTCAATTATTTATTCCAGAATTATAAGTTATATGTATTAATAGAATTAATGCTTTAAATGCCTATAACATCTTTCACGCTAATTATTGAAGTGCTTTTACATCTATGACTTCATTGTCTCTTGACATCACTATATGTGCTTCATCAATGCTGTATGTAGAAACCTGACAAAAATATTTAAAAAGAATAAAAGTGTATGTGCTCCATTATATTTCAAACCTACAAATAAATGCTCATTGAAAATGGCATTATAAAGCTGAACTGAAAATAAAAATGCATAATCTCTGAAATCTATAAACTGCAAACATTTTAAAAAAGCAAAACTCCAAAACGACTGTTTCATAAAAGAATAATCTTCAAATTTCATGAAGAGGAAAACATTAGTTAGATTATTTAAAATCCAACTAGTATTGAATAAAATCATCAGGCATAAATAAAACAGCCAAAAATGCTTTAAAATGAGCTTTCAATTTTTGTGTAAAATAAAAGTGTGTTTTCATGCTCATACAAGCTTATAATCTTCTTCTGCCCCACTTCTTCCCTGATCTTAGGAAGAAAGGATCAAGTTCTTTTGCTTTTTTTCTCTGTTTTGTCAAAATAGAAATCATAGATCTCAGGAGAAAGGGGGCAAGGAAGTAAATCAAAGGACAAAGCTGAAGACCAAGTGGACTGAAAAGAAGATGGAATACATTTTCCCAAACACTGGTGTTCTCTGGAGTTGGCTTATCAACATCTTGTGTAATTGTCATATAATTGTCCCGCATTTCTATCTCCTCCTAAAACTAGAGAAATGGCCTCTTAATATTAGAAAGTGTATAACTATCACAAAGCCCTCAGATTAAGGTCCAGGACGCAGAATGGAATATATGAGCACGCAGAAATGTATACCTTTAGATTGAACTTGGATGATTTACCTTTTGACTGTCACCACCAGCAAATCCTGAAATTGGATCTCTTGAAACTTATAGTTTTCTTTCAGCAGCACAGGAGTTAAGTTTTCTTCTAACTTGCCCTAGGTTCTCTCAGGAAATGGGAAAGCAGTTCTCCCAAATCCCAAGTAAGTTATTCAAGACAATATAAGGCAGAGCTAAATTCTTCTGTTGAAGAATTTAACATGACTCAAACCGTAAGGAAATCTAAAGAAGGCTGCCAAACTATTTCGCTGCTGCCCTCCCCCACCAAAAAGGAGAGATAAAAATGTTAGATTTACAAAACAAACTACAATGTATGTGTATATATATCTATATATGATATATATATTCCACATATATAGATATATATATACACACACAATTTTTTTTAACCTACCACTTTGTCTTATTTGCATGAGCACAAATCGCTTTCAACTTAATGCCAGAGAAAAAGGCAACATTCCCGGTGATGACTTGCTGAAAAGCTCACTGTATTTGTTTGATAATGGATTTTAGTTCATTGTCATGTACTTCACTCTTCATCAGCAGGAGCACTTCAGGGTAAAGAAACAGGCTTTTACCACACTGGAACAAAAGCTATATAAGGAAAAAAAAATCCTGAGCAGATGGAATATTATTTGCATTTGCACAAATAGTGCTTTTTAGCACAATTCATATTACCCCATTGTGAGCTAAAGTAAGCCAGATGTGTCTACAGCATGCTGCAGACGCAGAATCGGCTTTTTGTTTGTCAGACTCAGAGGTCCCAACCTTATGATATCTTTGTACTTGTATATCCATTAGTTTTATTTCAGTTACTTATCAGAAGGGAAAAGAAAAAAATGGCACTATGCAGTTAAGAGGACCATTGCATGGAGGGCTAAATTAACTATTTTTTATTTTCATGAATGAGGATCAAATAGGTTTCAGGTGTCTCAATATCTATCTGGAGATGTAGATGATGATGTTATAAAATTAAAATGCAGAATGTAAGTGTAATAAAATTCATTTCTCCATGATTGTATTAAATAATCTTTGACATATATTTTTCTTAAGTATCTCTCATGCAGAGTAGATCAACATATGATTTGACATGATTAAATAGAATTTTAGGTCTAAAGAAATCTTTGACACTAGATTAACTTTCTCATTCTACAAATCAGGAAACTGAGGCTCAGGAACTAATGTGACTTGTGAAGGATGGCGTAGTCAAGAGTGGAGCCTGGTCTCCTGACCTTGAATCCAGTCCTGTACCCATATATCAGTATTTTCTGTAACATTTTACCTGTGCTTCAAGATCAAACAGGTTTGATAATTCAGGCTTCAAAAAAATTTAACAAATTTTTCTCAGCCAGAAAATAATAAGCCACACAATCCCAATTTACTTTGCCTATACCTCCTTTTTCCATAATACATACCAAAGGCCACTTGTTTTGTAGAATGTCCTTTTGAGGATAGCGGTGAAGTGCCATGCCTCCTACAATGAAAAGACAATGAACAAAATTAAGGAAATCAAAGGAAAAAAAAACATGGATGACTTCAAATTCTGGTATAGATAAAATAAGGGCACTTAGTTGCAGTTAAAACTGAGTGGTATTTTTAAAGTTTGCTAGAAACTATTTTATTAACTAAACATTTATTTATTTATTTCATTTCTTTCTTTTTTTTTTGAGATGGAGTTTTGCTCTTGTTGCCCTGTCTGGAATGCAATGGCATGATCTCTGCTCACCGCAACCTCTGCCTCCTGAGTTCAAGCGATTCTCCTGCTTCAGCCTTCTGAGTAGCTGGGTTTACAGGCATGCACTACCACACCTGGCTAATTTTGTATTTTTAGTAGAGATGGGGTTTCTCCATGTTGGTCAGGCTGGTCTCAAGCTCCCGGCCTCAGGTGATCCACCCTCCTCGGGCTCTCAGACTGCTGGGATTACAGGCATGAGCCACCACGCCCAGCCTTTTTTATTTCATTTCTTAAATAAGCCTCTGATTTATAGGTTATATAGTATGCTTTGTATAAACCAGTGTGCTTTTCCTCCATATTGATAGTGAAATAGGGGCTGTGTCTGTGCTAGTGGTGGAACAGTGGCTGTTCTCTACTTGTGCTAACCCAGGGACTAGCCATTTGTGTTTGTATTTGAGATGCCTCTTTCATTTGTCCACGCAATCATT
This sequence comes from Macaca nemestrina, assembly GCF_043159975.1. Classification (NCBI taxonomy): domain Eukaryota; kingdom Metazoa; phylum Chordata; class Mammalia; order Primates; family Cercopithecidae; genus Macaca; species Macaca nemestrina. Next base: position 93,663,497 of record NC_092126.1, on the reverse strand, counting down.
CCATGATATGATCAAGCCTCTGCTAGAAATCAGGCACTGCACTGCGCATTAAGAGACCAAAAAAAAAAAAAACAAACAAAAAACAAAAAATAGCAAACAAAATGTAAACAGATAAACATATCAAGAAAAAATAGTTATGATAAAATGCTATTACCATATATTCCACACCATATATTATCATAGCATACTTTATGATATCATAATATGCATGAGTGCCTATAACAGGATGCCATAGGAGCAGGAAGTATTACACAGACCAGGCAGTCAAGGAAAGCTTCCTGGAGAAAAATATATCCACGCTAAGGCCCATAGGACAACCAGATGCCAGCTATTGTTAGGCACAGAGGGAAGGGGAGAAAGAAAAAGCACTGTAGATGCATTGTTGACATAGAAACTCAGCAAGAGGCGAGGGAAGACATGGCATGTTCTAGGGGTTCTGGTGCAAGAGTATCCATGTGTGAAAAGTAGAACATATACAGCTGAAGAAGTAAGCAGACCCCAGAAGGTGAGGCTTTCATGAACCATGTTAAGGAGTTAACCACTGAACAGGGGAATGGGAAGCCTGTGAAGGTGTTTGCTTTGTGTGATTTACACTTTAGGATAACTCTGCTTCCTGCAGAGTTATCAAAGGGGCAGTGGGCAGGGAGGCTGAAAGCATGCAGACAAGTCCAGGAAAAAGGTGGTGGTGAACTGAGCTAGCATAGCAGTGGTGGCAATGAAAAGAAGCAGACAGATTCAAAGATTTTCAAGAAGGGAACATGGAAGAGTTGGATGACTTGTGTGGCCCAAGAAGAGAGAAGACCCTAAATGGTACATGTGGTTGGGTCATTGGTAGGTTAATTAACTACTTAGTTATCTTTTGTTCATGTTTTTCTCTAATCACTTGACAGCAAAGAAGGAAAAGTAACTTTTAATTTAGCAGTGCATTTAGCGTATTTTAATTTAGCAAATGTGTATAATTTGCAAAAGTAGAGAGAAGAAAATGAAAGTAATCTCCCATTCCTCCCTTCACAGACAGGTACTTTTAAAATGTTTTAATATACAGGTATTTCTAACTGTCCAAATTCTTGTTATCTGAATTCGGAAACTGATATGAGTTTGGATAGCATGAAATATTTGTATTTCCTTCCAATCTTTTAATGTAGACATTTCACAAAATTGGCTACAAGTCAAATGTGTGATTGTGCTCTGATTTTCTATTTAATATTATATTTATACATTTCCCTATGTCATAATATAATCTTTAGAAACATGATTGTACTGACTGGATAATCATCCCCTGTACTATAATCTGTAAACCATTTCCCGATTGAAGAACATTTAGGTTATTTTTTCTTTTTTTGCTATAATAAATACTGTAGCAATGAACATGTTTTTATGCGGCATTAGCATTTGTTTCCTTAGAATAAATTCCTAGAAGTGGAATTGCTAAATCAAATTGTTCACATCTGTAAGTCTCTTAATAGATGATGCCAAATTGACCTGATGTTTTATATGAATATTTCGAGTGTTCCCTGTGTTCCCAGAAAACTATGAGTGTTCTCAGAAAACAGAAACGTTTCAAAAATGCCCTGAAATCAGGGATACATACCAGTTATTGAAAAAAGAGAAAATGTGACTGTTGGTTTTTTAGTCATTTCAAATAGAGCCATAGGTGTACCTGTCATAATAAACAATTGCCTGATGTCTCTTCACACCAACTGAGCATATAGCACCTATCACAGCCCAATAGAGTGGGGATGGTGAAAGAGACCTAGTGAGGAGCTCATCAATTTGTGACACAGTCAGTGGAGAACAAATAAGACAATACATAATCAAGCATTCTGACTTCGTATCTACTCAGGTATTAATTCAGCACACATTTCCTGAGTGACCGTCAGGTGCCAGATACTTTGTTAGAGAACTGAGATACAAAGATGAATGGCACAGAACCTGCATTCAAGAAGTCTGGTAGGTAGAAACAGACTCATCAACCAATAATATCTACTATTAGTCTAGTGTTTTCTATGTGCTACTCAGTATATTATTAAAAGATTCACAATTATCTTCTTTATTCTCAAAACAACCTTGTGAAGGAGGTATTTTTCTCAACCTCACTTTCCCCAAGCAGAACCCCACATCCTTGCCTTTTTTTCTTTTTTCTTTTTTACATAGGAGAAAACCATGACTTGGGTAATTTTCCCAAGGCCACATGACCAGTGAATTGTGGAGTAGAAATCCAACTCAGATCTGTACAAAATCTGAAGTCTGTTTTCTTGTCTCAGTGCTATAGGATAAGAACATTACAAGAAATATAAAAAGAATATTACTGTACAAAGCCCCAGGGACCTGGGACAAAGGTTGAAATTCTACTAGAGGATGAAAAACTGAAGATCCAAAAAACCTCATGGAGATATTATGATTGCGTGTTATCATCTCAGATGAATATATATTCATAAGATAGGCAAAGGAAAAAGACCACTCCAGGTTGAGGGATTATCATGGACAAAGGCTTATTCTTTAAATGCTGATATTTTAGACTAGAGAGAGTCCATTTTCCACCATCTTTTATTTCTCACTTCATGGGCTGTCTGTGAACAATCTCATCCATTCTGGAGACTATAAACACTGGTGTAGATATATTACTTTCAAGCCTATGTCTTTATTGTGACCCTCCTACAGATCAGCAGAACTGTATTTTTTTTATTTTTTAATTTTTCTTTTTTTTAATCCCCCAAAGCAACCCTGCAAAATGAACTGTGTTCTTAACAACCCACTTCTCAGGTATGTTGACTTATTTCTGTAATCCCAGTTCTTCGGGATACTGAAGAGGGAGAATCATTAGAGGCCAGGAGTTTGAGACCAGCCTGGGCAACACAGTGAGACCCCATCTATGCAAAGAAAACCCCCAAGAATTAGCCAGGCATGATGCCGTGTGCCTGTAATCCCAGTTATTTGGTGGGCTGAGACAGGAGTATTACTTAAGCCCAAAAATATGAGGCTGCAGTGAGCTATGATCAAGCCACTACACTCTCACCTGGGCGACAGAATGAGACCTTTTCTCTGAAAAACAAACAAATAAACAATAACCCCCAACTGGACGGTTCCACTTGGATATTCAACAAGCACTTCAAATGAAACATGATTTGTTCCTTCCAGCCAGATTTTCTTCCTATACTTACTTAAGTTAACCTGATTTCAGAATCTTCTTAGATTTCGAACTGTTCCTCAACATTTAAAATTCATTGATAAACTCACCAGGAATCTAGAATCACTAGACTCTCTCTTAAATACCTCTTGATTTTGTCTTTTCTTCTTGTTTTCACTGCCATGCCTTAGTTCAGGCTTTTATTACTTCTCACCTGGAATATTGATTTCTAATGATACTGAAGCAATGTAGCATAGAGACAGTAAAGTGGAAAGAGCATAAACTTTGGAGTTGAACAAATATTTAGAACGTCATTTCCAACTTTTAACAACTAACTAAATTTTGGGGAGTTTCTTATTTGACTCATGGATTTTCCCTCTGTAAAATGGGAAATCATAATATCTACATTTCAAGGTTATTATAAATATTTGGTATGATAATGTGCATAAAGTACCCAACACCATGCCTTGTATACAATAAGTGTTCAATAAGTGGCAAGTGCCTTTTCTTTTAAGTCAGGACTTTTTTTAGTCACTGAATGAAAGAGATGCAGTTCAAATGAGCTTGAACAAAAGGAGGATAATATTGACACATGTAATTGATAATTTCAAGACAGGGCTGAAGCAATGTCAGTAGAGTTCTGCCTCTTTTTTTCCTTTCACCTCGATTTTTCTCATGTGTTGGCCTCAATGTAATGGCAAGATGGGTGCTGGAAACTTAAGTCTACATTCTTGGAGAATGCTGTCTGAAAGGATTCAGGTATTAAACCTTAGAAGGGACACAGATTGGTCCTGCTTGAGTTATGTGCTTACCCGTGAACTAATTACTGTGTCCCAGGAAATACAGCACAACATTAGCCCTGCCTTGTGGTTATGTGGGACGCTGTGACAAAGCAGAGGAGAAGTTCTTTCAGGAAATTAACGCTTTCAGACAAAAAACAAAACAAAACAAAACAAGACAAAGAAACCCCATGCCTGACATACCTTTCCTACTCAACTCCTGGTCTTCATCATTTCTGTCCAGTGTATACTCCACAATATCATCAGAGTTACCTTTATAAAATATAAACTATATCGTGTGACTCTCAAAACCTTAAAACCCTAATATTGCTCAGAGAACACGGGGCAAATTTCTTTACAGAGGTCAAATATGCACATCTAGCTGACCCCAACCAACCCTCTATCCTTTCCTGCTGTGTTTAACCAATACCATCTATTCCTTTAATGCACACTTTTTCCCTCTTATTGTTTACTCAGACTCTCTTCCCTGCTTAGAGTGATCTTTTTCTCCATGTCAGTTTAACAGTGGCCAGTCTGTCTTCTAGGCTGCACTGGAATTCATTCTTTTTGTTTATCCGGAACCCCTCTTCCTTTAAGAACCGGTTTTATTCTCACTGCAACAATGTGTTTTTGGAAGCCTTGTCATCACAGCAGCGACTCAATTCTGGTGACATGACCCAGACCAGGCAAGTCATCAGTTTTGCAACCACAATGTTGGTCCAAGGATAAAGAAGTAACCAAATGTGCCAAATGGAGTCCTTCCTAGATTGAAGTTAGGCAAGAGTTACTCTTTCCTTCTGAATCATTAATTCGGAATTACGTTAGCCTAAAGCTGCCAGCAATCATGTTCTTCAACACAAGGAGAAAGCTCACATACAGTAGGAGAAAATGAGGCCACCATGCTTCATGACTCAGGAGAATCAGAGAGATAGACTAAGGAGTCAAAGAGACTAGGAGAGGCTATGTGTTCCAGGCCATGTTCTGACAGTGCCAAACCATAATCTCTGTTTTGTTTTTTCTCATAAACTACTTTGAATTGAACCTCTGTCACTTGAAAGAAATTGTCTTCCAGGTCCTGCTTAAATATTTATTTCACTAGGATGCCTTTCTGGACTGTGTTCTTATAGACCTCTTTTATTATACTGATTACCGGTTGCTTTTTAGAAGGTATACATACGTATTTAATCATTCCACTAGGTTCATTCATTCAGTAATGCTGGCCAAATGTTACCATATTTCTGACTGTGCTAGGCTGAAAGCTTGACTCCTACCCTACTTGGCATAAAGCCTGGAAAATATTTATTGAATTGAATTGTGAAAGGTCATTGAAAGACCTTTGTGTCTTCACATTGTGCCAAATGACATGTATTTCTCTCTCCGTTCTAAACTCTGCACTGATAACAGAATCACAAATGATTAAAATATTTCACTGAAAATGTAAATTTTGCAAAAAAATACGTGAACTGGAGAACATGAGCTACATTCAAAGTGGAAAAAGGTTAGGTTTTCAAATCATAAACTCAAGCCATTTCTGTGTCTTACCTCTAAATAGCAGGTACAAATTGGTTTATTTGCATTTTCTTGGTTAATTACACATTTTGGAATGATCTTTCCATGTGGAAGTCATTGATAACAGGATCTAATTCCAGAGACCAAAGTGCCATTAGTTTCATTGAATTGAAGCATTTTCAGAGGTTGGAGTCAAAGCCTGGGAATTAGAAATTATGGGTCTTAATTACATCTTGGTCACAGATTGGTTGTTTTCTTCGAAGCACACAATCTCAAAAAATTCAAGTGCCTGTAAAATGAAGATGAGAATCTGTGCTGCCTTCAACTTCAGACCTTTATAGAGTTGAATGAAATAGTACCTATAAACACCTTTGAAATCCTAGGATTGTGTGCATTAATTACTTTCCTGAGCCTTTAAATCCAGCGGCTATTTCAGCATTATGAACCAATAAGTAAATTGGACTGTGCTCTTATAGACCTTTTTTATTATGCTGATTGCTGTCTGCTGTGATTAAGATCTCTTGATACAGTGATACACAATCTACTTGTTGGCAAATAAGTCAAAGGTAAAGGGAAGAGAAGGAAGCTGACCTGAACTGGGTACGTAAGTTACACCAGTTGGTGTTGGGCTTGGCTCTTTACCTACCTTTAATCCTTAGCAAATTTTTATGAGAAAGAGATAACATTTTACCCATAATGAAACTAAACCTTAGCTATGTCAAGTAATTTTCTTTAGGATCACGCAAGGAACAACTGGATGATGGTCTGTGTGCTGGTCTATTGTATAATTAATTATTCTGTAAAAAGGGCTATGCTTTTGGTTCTGGCAGACTCAGCTGTTTACTTAAAACGTTTAATAAAAACTAGGCAACCGTTATGGGTGTCTTATCAAAAGCAGTGCTATATATTTTATTGTTAATTATTGCCAACTATAAAAGGAACTTTAGGCTTTAAGGGTGTTTTTGCTTTATCAGAATGGCTCATAAACTTAGAAATTTAGCCCTTGAGTTTGTCTCTAGTTGGGACTAGGAATTCTATGGGTAGTCATTCTCAAGCTACAGATTCGGCATCATATTCACTTTGGAATCTTGCTGAAAAATCCAACCCTGAATCCATTTCATGTAGACTCTGAAGAGTGTGTGTGTGTGTGTGTGTGTTTACAATCTCCTTTCTCAGGTAGGAAATTATGACCCAAAATGATATATTTCTCTGGGAAAAGACTAAAGCCAGTTCTGTGGAGGCAGATAAGTGTAGGAAACCCAAGTTCTCGTTAATGTAACCTGGTTCCCTAAACTCACTCTCCAGTGGCAGATGTTTCTAAATCATCTCCAGAATTGACCTGTGATTCATAAAACCTGTTTGACAGAGTCATCACCTGGACCCAACATGTCCTCATTTCTCATTTTGGAGCAAGTCACAGCCAAAATAGTTAACAGAGGTGAAGAGGCGGCACTCTGGGTAAATATGTGAAGCAGCTAAAGTGAGAATCCTCTGGCAACAAGCCAAAAACCTTACCATGAAGGAGGCTGCACCCCATTCAACCAGCAGATAAGACAGGATAATACCTTCATGTTTCACTTGGCCAGTTCATAATGTACCACTCAAAAGGGAGCAAGTCCGTCAAGCTTGTGACTGCATTATCTGGTTTCCTTCACACTGCTCCTGCCATGCCTCCATTGTGTGGGAAGTGCATTACTTGTTGGAGCAGTGAGGCTCAACCAACGTGGAGAGCAGGCCTGGGAGGATTATGGTGAAGGGCAGTGAGGCTCAGCTAATGTGGAGCATGGGGAGAGGTAGAGAGATGTCTAATAACACAAGCCCTGCTTTGCCTCACACAACCAGACCCAGTTGAAAAGCCGGTTCAGGTTTTGGTGGACAACTCTATCGGCAAAAGACAGCTAAAGTTTTTCTAAAGCTGTTTCTTTTGAGCTCAGAGGAAACAGTGTTAGGAGGTGAATACCACTCTCTTAATTTCATTTATTGAAAAAAAGGTGTGTGTGTGTGTGTGTGTGTGTGTGTGTGTGTGTGTCTGTGTGCATTCATCCTTCCTTATGTTGGCATATAAACATGGAAGTCTTTTTTGGAAATAGCCATAGAGTGCTATGGGATAAAGGTATTTCATTGATATTCTTCTTGCACATAAGATGCATAATTTAACCTGATAATCCTTTCCCATGGAAACTGGCAGGCATCAAACAATATAGCATTGGTTTCTGATGATAATTAGGGTGTGTGAGGGTCCACATCTTGATTTAAGAGTTTATCTACATGTAAAAGCAAATAGTCTATAGCATAGTTAAAACAATCAGTATATATTGACTATGAATTTGAAATAGTTTCATAAAAATCATTATTTTTTAACTGAAATAGATATGCTAATCACATTGATCATGAAAACTGGCCTTAGAAAACCACAGGGATCATTTAAAACATGCAGAGTTTAACAAATTTAAATAGATCCACCCTGCTTTTCCTCATCTCTCTGCCAAAGAAAAATTTAAATTCTTCAGTTGAGAACACCAACTAAAAAGTGCATAGTAGCTTTTACTAGAGAATCTCACATGCACATTTTTTTTAAGAGACAAAGTCTTTCTCTGTCACCCAGGCTGGAGTGCAATGGCACAATCATATTTCACTGTGGCCTCAAACTCCTGGGCTCAAGGGATCCTCCCACCTCAGCCTCCCAAGAAGCTAGAACTACAGGTGTGTGCCACTATGACAAGCTCAATTTCTTATTTTTATTTATTTATTGATTTTTGTAGAGACAGGGTCGAGCCATGTTGCTCAGGCTGGTTTTGAACACCTGGCCTCCAACTATCCTCCCACTTCGGCCTCCCAAAGTGCTGGGATTACAGATGTGAGCAACTATGCTTCACATGCACTTTTAAAAATGAGCATTGAACAATAACAAAGGCTATTAATAAAAATAGCTACCATCTACTGAGTAACTACTATTTGCCCTACATAGTGGTGTTTTACATATGTTTTCTCAGTTAATTATCTCAAAAACCCTATATAATGATGAGGAAAATAAAGCCTATAGACTTCAAGGTCATATGGCTAAACTAAGTGTTGGATTTAGGAATGCAACCAAAGAGGACTGATGCCTGGAACTTGGCACTTAACCATCACTCGATCTTACAGTCACTAACACCAACAGAATGCAGAGACATAGCAAAAGGAGTTAAATGGCTTGTCATCTTGATAGATCTGGGGCAAGAGTTTCCAAATTGTCATTAGGAGTTACTCAGATTACATAAAATCAGCATTAAAACAAGCCAAGTAATCCTTCTTTTTTGCCAGCATGATATCAACAAAGGATTGACCAGGGAGATTAGATTTCCAGTTAATGTTTGTTAAAGCATGGCTGTTCCTATAAATATACAATGTAAGCACCACTCCACTGTCTAAAAGACCCCAGACATGCTCCATTACAACCTCCTTAAATTACTTTAAAATTAAGATTTGCTATTTAGAAATATACTTTCATTATTTGAAAAAAATATATATTCAATAAAAAAACACCTATCACCTCATCCCCCAAAGACCACTGTTTACTTTTTGTTGTTCTTCTAGTTTGTTTGTATATTCTTCTAGTTTATTTCTGTGCCTATATATGCCTACTTTTAAAATAAAAACTAGATATGTCATAATACTATTTCATTTATTATCTTTTATTATCAATATATGCATGATGTTATTAATATAGTACTTGCTTCCTCTACAACAAAGTATTTATTTGTTACAGAGTGCCATATGAATTTACAACCATTTCTTTCCACTTTTTTATTGTAGAAACAGAGCTATAATGATAACTTCTTGTGTATATACATAATTACTTCTCAAGAATTTATTTCTAAAATTAAAACTACTGGATAGTGCAGTGATTAAGGACACTTAGATTCTGTAGCTGTAACTCAGCTTCACACCTTAACTGTGAGATTTTGGGAAAATCACTTAGCTTCTAAGTGCCTCCATTTGGTTTTCTACAAAATGAAGATATTAGTACCTACCTGATTGTGTGGTCATTATTTTGTTTTTTAGTATATGAAAAACACTTAGAGCAGTGACTGGCACACTGCAAATACAACGTAGATGTTTGTAAAATAAAAAAAGTACTGGAGCAAAGGATATGCATCTTTTAAAAGACTTTAATAACATATTACCAAATTACCTTCCAGAAAGATTCCTCCAATCTTTATTCCTTACAGCAGCATGTAAGTGGAGTACTCATTTTCCTGTCCCCATGGAATAGTGGTTAAGAGTATGAGAGATCAGATCACCTTATTTCAAAATCTGGCCCAACCACCCAGTATCTGTGTTATCTTGGGAAAGCTATTTGAACACGCTAAGCTTCAGTTTTCTTTTTTTGTAAAATGGTGATGACAATAAATATCTACCTCATAGGAAACCAAACTGAGACAATATAAAGTGCTTTAAAAAGTGCCTAGGGTAGGCCAGGCTAGGCGGCTCATGCCTGTAATCCCAGCACTTTGGGAGGCCAAGGCAGATGGATCTCCTGAGGTCAAGAGTTTGAGACCACCCTGGCCAACATGCTGAAACCCCGTCTCTACTAAAAGTACAAAAATTAGCCAGGTATGGTGGTGGACACCTGTAATCCCAGCTACTTGGGAGGCTGAGGCAGGAGAATCTCTTGAACCTGGGGGACGGAGGTTGTAGTGAGCAGAGATTACACCACTGCACTCCAGCCTGGACAAAAGAGTGAAACTCCGCCTCAAAAAAAGAAAACAAAAAACAAAAAACAAACAAACAAAAAAAATGGTGCCTAGTAGTAAGGGATCAATACATGCTGATAGTCTATGTTTTTTAAAATGCCTAGTATAGAGTAAGGGATCAATAAATGCTGTTAGTCTATGTTTGCTGTCTCTTCATTTCAAAGATGAGGAAAATTAGGACCAGAAAATATGGCATCTATGGCTGAAGCATTAAGGTAATAGGTCAAAATGATGCAAGAAATCAAGTGGGAAAAAAGAAATATTTGGTTCTGGATGATAAATATTTTCTGCTTGACTGGCCAATGTGGATATCTTTTAAAAAATGTCAGGATGCCTTCCTGTGCCTAGCGCTCAGCATGTATTTGTCAGAGACATGTACAGGGGAACCGAAAGGATGGTTACTAAACTTGTCACTGTGCGTTCAGAAAGGGGGGAGTTTCATCTTGAAAGAAAGAATCAAGAAAATATGATTTTACAAGGAAAAATAATAGTCTATGTATCAGAGTCCTTTGAATAAAATCAGTTTTCCAAGTATCAGATGTGGAACTAGTGATTGTGCTCAAACCAGTCAGCAAAAGTTGTATTAGCTATTCTGTGCAAAACAACAACTAAAACCATCTGACAATGAACATAACTCTACAGATAAAATTTACCAATGATACTTGAGTAGACAGATTGAAACTAGGTGGTGTTCTGTTCTTTTTGGGTGCCACTGGCCAGCTTTTTATGAAAGTTAAGAGGCAGGACTGGATTCCCTGATTAGAGATGGTCTTGTAGAGTATAAGACTCATCAGAGGAGACCTACAATTCTGATGGCTTGAAAGATAAAGGATCTAGCATTATTCACTTTGGGGAGTTTAAGACAGATAATTTTGTTATTTTTCTCAAGTTTGGCCAAGATTCTTAGAAAGGAAAGTGTACAATGGTTTATTTCTACTGAGAGTGGAACTGTAGGAAGCAAATTTCAAACTGCAGCGTGAAAGATTTAAGTTAGAATGATTGAAAAAATTTTATTTGCAATATGCCCTGAGAAACACTGCAAATGATTAACAAGGAAAGCTATGCAAGATCTTCACAAGCATATAAAATAGGACTGTTTTTGTGTTTGTTTCACATTTTTTTTGTGGGTCTTAACTAAAGGCAGGAGAATAGGCTAGGTAGATGCCCAAGGTTCCTTTCTATGATTTGATGATAAAAAAAACTTGATCCTATAAAGATTGCTCTGGTTTCTTTTCTATTGCAGCTACCCAAGGAATAGCTGTTGCCTTGACAACAAGAGACATTCTTAGGTTCCTCATATGCTAATAGGAAAATGGCCAATTTTCTTGTTCATTAAAGAAAACTGTTGGTTAATGTGTGCATCTCTCTCTCTTTCTCTTTCTTTTCCTCTTTCTCTGTCTCTCCCCTACCATTACTAGCTACCCTTCAATGAACCTTAGTGAGAGTCAGGGTTAAAAGAAAATAAGAAAGGGTAGAATAGTTTGTATCTTCAGAAATCCTCACTGAAGCTTAAAGAAACTCACTCATAAAGGAGTTTGGAGTAAGATAATGATATGGGAATAATAAGAAATTGGTGTTGAGTGTGGAGAGAAGAAAAAAATTTGATAGCGTAAAATTCTCAGCTTATGGTAGGACATGGTAGACACACTGACCGGATTCCAGGATGGAGTCAATGTAACTTCACAGGTGTGTCAACATGTGATGGCATTTGTAAGACAGTTTTTCAAATAACTGCTTCCAACTATCTAGGTACATGAATACAGGCAGTTCATCTGCTTTTGAATATACTGACTAGATTGTACTCAACTTGAGCTTTACATAGGATTTATGTGAATAAAACCATAGAATATGGCAGAAGAACAGCAATTACTTCCACATACAATTCACTAAAGTAACAAGCAACAATTAATTCCCCCAGGGCAAGAGCCATGGAATAATCCCTGGTTTCTCCTTTGCTACCTGAAATGTAGCCAAATACAAGCTAAGAAACAGATTGACAGCTGATAAAAAGTGCTTTGAGTAAACTTACCCATATATTATGTGGAGAGCTATAGCTCATAGAATAAAAGCAAGCCACCTCTCTGCAGTGTCTCTTAAATTAAAGCCTTAGCTATGAGAAAGCCAAGTGTCTTAGCCCAGTGGAGGGCTGCTTTTTCCATATAGCAGCATGGAAGTTCAAGCTGAAGCCTCATACCAGCCTTGTTTTTGTGCTGTGCTCACATGGGTGATGTGATGTGTACAGTATCATGACAAACACACATTTCCTCGTATCTTTACCCTGCATTTTTCTATATAGTGGTTACATGGTGGGTATGTTTTTTGTTTGCTGTGTTCACTACTTCTTGTTGCTCCAAGGATCTTTTTTTTTTTTTTTTTTTTTTGCATATTATTGTTGTTAGAAAGTATTTTTCTTTTAATTATAGGAGTAGTTCATGCTCATTGTAAAGAACATGAAAAAAGTTCAAGAAAGAGCAAGGAAGGAAATGAAAGATAGTGTAATTTCGAAGAGCAACACTGAAAGCAAAGAAAGCCATTGCCAATATTTCTTTTACTAACAACTAGTGCAGCATACGAGGCATAGAATTCCTGCCCCTTTTTTCTTTATTTCCTGTGCTGAGGCCTGGTCTTCCCGTGGACCCCGGAGAATTAGCTGATGTTTACAAACATACAGGTACTCGTAGGTGTTAACAGATACTCTGATGCCTTAAAGAGTGTGGTTGTTAGGAACATTGGAGATATATAAGCATTTGAAAAGTTAGGCAAAACCATGTTTACACTTTATAAGGTGATCGTAAAGAGATTTTGAAAACTTTGCTACTTGTGGCACAATATTGCTGGCAGATTTGGGGGTTTTTTCACCCCAAATCCCCTGGTCCCTGATATTTCCCACACAATGAGAAGAGCATCCTCTTGGTTGGCCCCACTTTAAAATAGTCACAAAGTCTTGCTTTCTGCCTCTTTTCTCCTATTTCACATTCTCCTTTCCTCTCATCTTTCCCATTTAAAATTATTCAATTTATGCCCATTGTCTACAAGAAAATATTTTTGTGATCTAGTATCTTTCAGCTTTTCCTGTCTTACGTCATGTTATTCTCCCAGGCAAATATTACCCCACAAAAGTCACCCTGTGACCAGCAGTGTTAAACTACTTGTATTTCTCCACTAATTACAAGTAGTTCCTTGGACTCCCCCAGCGAAGCTCAGGAGTTTCTACATTATTGTCTTTTTATTGTTATTCCCACCACCTGGAATGCACTTTCACCCAACTTTTTATGGGAACCTTTGTATTCCCATCTTAAAAGCTTCAGGTAAGAGGCTTTTCTTCCTGGGTGGCTCCTCTGCCTCTGCTGCCCTCCCACCTGGAGACATAGAAATGCTTGCGTTGGCCAGGCGCGGTGGCTCAAGCCTGTAATCCCAGCACTTTGGGAGGCCGAGACGGGCGGATCACGAGGTCGGGAGATCAAGACCATCCTGGCTAACACGGTGAAACCCCGTCTCTACCAAAAAAATACAAAAAATTAGCCGGGCGCGGTGGCGGGCGCCTGTAGTCCCAGCTACTCGGGAGGCTGAGGCAGGAGAATGGCGTGAACCCGGGAGGCGGAGCTTGCAATGAGCTGAGATCCGGCCACTGCACTCCGCACTCCAGCCTGGGCGACAGAGCCAGACTCCGTCTCAAAAAAAAAAAAAAAAAAAAAAAAATGAAATGCTTGCCTTGATGAGTCCTGACAGCCTTGCTATATACTGTGTGCACTTGGTCTGCTCTTGTTAATTTAACAAAAGTTCTGGAAGGCAACATTCTAGTCTTTTTTGTTCACAGATACATGTCCCCATCACCCTCTACTGAGAGCATGTCACGTATTAGGTGCTCAATGACTGTTAATACAATGAACGCATGGATGTCTATTGGGTACCTAGTGCTAGGGAGCCGGTGCTAAATAAGGTGGATGCTGTCTGACTTATGTTGCTTTTAGAGTAATAGAAGACCAGGAGAAATAAAAAGTATAACAAACTCAAGGAGGCAGGACTGTACCATGATATCAAAAATAATGTATTAGGGGGCACATATAGGTTAGAGAAGGTTGGCATTCGCTGGGCAAATGAGAGAAGAGTACCCAAGCAGAGGGAACAGATGTGTGAAAGACTGAAGTGAGAGAGAACTTGAGGAAAAAAAAAATTTAGTCAGGCTAAAAATTGTAGTGTTAAGGTGAAGGTGAGTGAAAGATAAGGCTGGGGAAGAAACAGGGCCCAGTTCAGTTCAGGAAGGCCTTATATGCCATGCTAGCGGGGTCACAGAGAGCCATGAAGGAGTTTTCATGGGGAAGGGGTGATGTACTCAGATTTGAGGTTTGGAAAAATCACTTTGACAGAGGTATGGAGATGATATTAGAGAGTTCAGTTATGGAGGTCAGGAGTTCAGATAGGAGGCCGCTTCTGTGGTCAGTTCTCCACTTGATGGTAAACTCAAGGGAGAGGATAATCATTTTTTTCAGTGTTGTAACTTAAGGGCTTAGATCACTGTCTGAATGAATGCAACGTTTCTTTTATAAATGAAGAACTTATAACAATTATCATATCTCAAAAAAGTAAGAATTTAAAAGCTACTTCACTTGGGAAGTTCTATCCCTTTACAACCCATCTAGTCATTGGATCAATGTTACCACCTCTAGTTAGGCTAGTTACACAAAGGAGGTGTTAGCAGCACCCTACTCTGACCTCATCTACCAAGAGATATTTAAGTTGATTTATGTTATCCACTTTGCCTATATTATAATTGATCATTTTAATTATATATATTTTTGGTCTTTTTCATTAAGTTGTCGTTCTCTTGATGAAGATCATGTGCTTTTCTATTTTGTGTAACGTACCTAGGAGTAACCGATTATATCCTGTTTCCTTGAGTTTGTTCAAAGATAGGTAAAAGAGTTGAAGGAGATATGAATGAAGGAAAGAATAAATGATAAGTCATCTGAAAGGTTACTTCTGATTTTCCTATATTCGTACCAGAATTTAACCCTTAAACGGGTATAGTTCATCAACTAAAGCCATTTTATTAAGCCTTGTGTCAGCAGATTATGAATACCTGTATTATCTATAACACTGATTAGTGACCATAGCTCTCATTTTTCTTTTGAGTCAATGAAAAGAGCAAAAGAATTTTCAAAAAATTTGAAAGAATTTCATGAAATTGCATCATAATGAACTAAATCAAAATGTAATATGGTAAACTAATACAGCAATGAAAATATTCTAATTTTTATTTTAATAGTTGATGTCTCCCTTATCCTTGATTTACAATGCAATGACACTTTTCAAAGCATTTTGAGTGTGTGGGATAACATATTATAAATTTGCAAACTCAAAAGAGGCAAAAAAGGGATAACTTCTGATTCAGATTATATGTCAAGTTTAGTTGTATTTAGAGTAAATAAGAAACATAAATTAATTGTTTGTAGGTTGCAGAGTGATATGGATTATTTGTGCTGACACTTAAATATCATCACTGCTTTTCTAAAGCTTTCTGTTTTTTATGATCCATAAAGAAACATTAACTTATGTGACTAGATTAATCACTGATTCAACAAAAAACTTCATGTTTATAAATTTTTATATATCTAAGTTTATAACTTGAGTAACAAGCTGATTTATCCATTATGATCCTGAATTTAAACTTTTATTGCTAATTATTATCATTATTATGATTGCTTTAAAACAATAGCAACTAGCAGTTTTTAGAAGAATAAGAGGGACTATGATTTTTTTTGGATTTTTCATGGATTGGCACAGAGTTCTGTGTGGGGTCAACGATTTGTCATTTTAAAGTAAAAATGCACTGAGGGGAAAAATGTTAATAAATTGTTAGGTTGGTGTCTGGTCCAAAATTATTTCTAGGGGGTTTTCTTCTTAAGTACATCTTTAAAGCTGCACCCAAAGATTTGACTCAGATGTCAAGAATAATGATCTTCATTATAATAGTAGACCTTGATGAGAGTTCTGGCTTAAAAGAAAAAAGAAAGAAAGAAAGAAAGAAAAGAGAGAGAGAAAAAAATGCACTGTGGTACTTTACATATACAGACATGTAGCACCATCTACTGGATTAGAGTAAACGAATAAAATCCGTAAAGTGTGTTTTTTTCCACTAGTAAAAATGTGGACCTCTGAATATCAAAGCTTCTTAGAGTATTCGTTTAGCCAATTCCTTTGATTTTTAGGACTATTTTACTTGTATGTGAAAATACTTTGATATAAAGAGCCTTCTTTTCTTCTTTGTCTTGGGTTGTAGGAAATAGTCACAGAAAATTGTTAGCTTTTATTTCAAGTTACTCATCTACAGAAATTAATTACACACACACACACATACACACGCACACATACCCCTGTATCCAGGTTAATTACATAATAATAGACATACACATCCTTAAAAATATTAAGTAAATTACATAATTTTTTTTACAAGGCAATGGTTATCATGGGCAAAAACAAATTGTGAATGTGTATTTCCCAGAAAAAGATATTGAAAATCTGTAATTAGAGAGGTCTTTACTGTACCTCTGCATTAGAAATTTTTTTAAATGTAGTTATGTCTCTCTGTTATTAGGATAAATAAATCCATAAGAATGATCCATTCATTAATTCATTATTAATTCAGTGAGTATTAATGAAGAGATTACTATGTGCCAGGAACAATGATTAAAACACTGAAAAAAGTAACAATGATTTCAGAAATATTGCATAATATTTGGCTGTGAGTTTAATGTCCCTTTGTAAAGACTTACATCCATCTCTTTCATTAACAGTGCCCAACAGAACAGCCAACAATCTGATACAGCCTTGTGAAGTGGACATGTTTAAAGATTTTTATACTTACTGGTCAAGATAATCATCACTAAAAAAGCACTTTGTATAGATAAGGAAATTATGAAATAGGACAATTACAGGACCCCTCTGACATTTTCCCTGTGTGCCTTATTTCATTACCCAAGTCATTATCTATTTCATTATCCATTGTTATAAAATGCATTTCCTCAGGAGGTAGTGAGTACCTAATCAGTGGAAGTGTAAAAGCACTGCATGTTGCTGATGTACATTTTGTAGTAGGGGCAATCTTGGAGGTTTCTTCTAATTCTGGGGTTATAGGAATGCTGTGAATCTGGTCATGTGCAACTATATTAAGAATTAATTACATAAAAGAAGATCTCAACAAACAGAGACATTTACATATTTCTGGGTAGGAAGACAATATGATAAAATTTCAGTTCTTCAATTATTCTGCATATTCAAGAAAATTTCAGTGAAAATGCCTAGGACTCTTAAAAAAAACTTGACAAGTCAATTCCAAAGTTTGTTTGGAGGTGTAAGTGTGTGATACTAGACAGAATAATTGTGACGGTGGTAATAATATGTTTTGCACTACCATACTAAAAAGCTATGCTACTCAAAATAGTGTGGCACTTTTGTAAAGATAAATAAATCAATGAAACACTAGACATCCAGAAGCATATCTTTCCATGTATGAGAATTTAATATAAAAAGGATGCATTTCAAATCAAAGGAGAGAGATAAACTATTCAATAAATCGTCTATTGCTATTTGTTTTGAAAAAAGAGTTATGAATCTGCTTCCTCTCACACACAAACATACGTTTCATGTGCATTACAAATTTTGCTGTAGAATATGTAATTACATAAATATGAGAAGAAATTATTGGAGACTTTTAAAATAATCTGGGAAAGGCCTTCCTCAGTGTAGCACAAAAAATAAAAATCACCAAAGACTGACAGATGTAACTACATACAAATCTAAAACTCTTGTCATTCTCTTGTCATGCCTATTCTTTCTACGGATTTTTATTGAGCACTGTTATGTTCCAGGCATTACTCTAGATTCTGAATATAGGGTGAACAAAATGCACATGCTTCTTGCCACTAAGCTTAAGCAATTTTTTTTAAATGCATATGGTTCCTATTGTCATGCATCTTGTAGTCTAGGGGAAAATATAGAAAATAAGCAAATAGAACTGTAATTATTAATTGTGGTAAGTTGTTTGAAGGTAATTACTAAATGTGGAAAGGTTGCCAGGAGAGAACATAACTAGAAAAAACTGTATCAAATTAAATGGGCAGTTTAAATTTATATATAAACTGAAGAATATGGGGCCCTGGTGAATAATAAGGAACTAGCCATTAGGGAAGGAAAATGTTGTGGGAAGAGAGACGAGCATATCTGAAGACACTCCTTTTGTTTGTTTGTTTGTTTGTTTGTTTTGAAACAGGGTCTCACTCTGTTGCCCAGGCTAGAGTGCAGTGGTGTGATCTCACTGCTACCTCTGCCTCCCGGGCTCAAGCAATCCTCCCACTTCAACCTCCCGAGTAGCTGGAACTATAGGCATATGCCACCATGCCTGGCTATTTGTTTTATTTTTAGTAGAGACAGAGTTTTGCCATGTTGCCCAGGGTGGTCTTAAACTTCTGGCTTCAAGTGATCTGCCCACCCCAGCCTTCCAAAGTGTTGGGATTACAGGCATGGATCACCATGCCCGGTCAGTTTTTTGAGGCTCTGGAGAAACAATTTTGGAAAGTCGGTGTGGCTGAAACGTAGTTAGTGAAGGAAGAGTTGGCAAGAGATGGGATGAGAAAAATAGGCAGAGGTCAGATCACATAGGACTTTGCAGACCAGTTAAGGAGTTTGGATTTAATTCTAACTAAACTAGGAGTCCATTGAAGAGTTTTAACCTGGGAAAAATTTGATTTAACAAAAGACAACCCTTAAAATGGCACAATTACTTTGGAAAAAGGTCTGGTGTGTTTTTATAAAACTAATCATGCATTTATCTTTTTAATAACAATTTTATTTAAGAAACAGGGTCTTGGTACGTTGCCCAGCTGGTCTCAAACTCCTGAGCTGAAGCAATCCTCCTGCATCAGCCTCCTGAGTAGCTAGGATTATAGGTGTGTGCCCCATGCTGGCCCAAACACCTATCTTTCATCAGCAATTGCACTTCTTGGAATTTATTCAAGAGAAATAAAAGCATACGTCCACGAAAACACTTGTGCTGGAAGTACAGGTTAATAATTCTGAAACTACTTTAAATGTATACTGGGGCTGAAAAAAATAAGTACATGAATAATGGATTGTAGGAGCAAGATTTCTCAGGACCAGCAGGGAAGTTATAAATAGGTAAAAAGGGAAGGCTAGTACAAGTTTTATGGTACTGGGTGAGAGTCAGAGATAGCAATATGTGCTAGTGTTTAGCTTATGCATACAGAGGCAAAAACAATGATAGATATGTATGAATTCATGGGTTAATAATGTACATACGTATATTATTTAGCTCTGACTCTGAGGGGACCTGAAAGCAATGACACCACCACAAAAACAAACATACCCAGATTCTAGATATTGGTTTCTACACACCATTCTCCCATAAAAGGAACCAGGGCTCCTTGGAGAAATGGCTGATTCTTGAGTTGGGTTAGGAGAAATACAAGATGAACCTGAAAAGTCATGCAGTACCAGAAAGTAAGGAGGTGCTCAAAAACAAACCAAATGAAACAAAAACAAAAGGATGAAGGCATGTCAAAGACACACAGGGACCAGTGGCCAAGGCTGGAACAAATTGAGCCACAAAACGAATAACATTGTTTGGATTATAACCCCAAATATAAAATATACATTTGTCCATAGTAACATAAAAAGATTGAGCAAATAAATAAAGAAGAAATAGTGTTATTTACAGAAAAATTTAAAATAATATATGTAGATTCTATTCTTTTAGGAGATAGAGCTTAATCTCCCTCTTTTGAGACCAGGCTGAACTTAGTAAATTGCTTCCAAGTAATTGGGTATGGATGGGAAAAAATAGTAACTTCACAGTGAAGAAACCTGGCAAACATTATCATAACAGAATGACTGAAGGTAAAATCACAAGTGATGTCATGGAGACATCATATACCTCTGATCTCATGTGATGAGGACACTTCACCTCTGTGGTTTTCTTTCCAAAAACCCCTAACTCCAGCCTAACCATGTGACAACCATCAGACAAAATCAAACTGAGGGATATTTTACACAATATTGGATGAGTCAGTGCTCCTGAATACTGTCAAGGTAATGAAAAAGAAAAAAATTGAGAACTTATTACAGACACGAGGGAGATTAACGAGATAAAACAATAAAATGCAGTGTGATATGCTGGATTGGATTCAGGAGCAGAAAATGAACATTAATGGAAGAACTAGAAAGTCTGGGTTGGGCGCAGTGGCTCACATCTGTAATCCCAGCACTTTGGGACGCTGAGGCGGGCAGATCACAAGGTCAGGAGTTCGAGACAAGCCTCATCTCTACTAAAAATGCAAAAATTAGCCAGGTGTGGTGGCGGGCGCCTGTAATCCCAGCTATTCTGGAAGCTGAGGCAGGAGAATCACTTGAACCTAGGAGGCAGAAGTTGCAGTGAGCCGAGATCATGCCACTTCACTCCAGCCTGAGTGACAGAGTGAGACTCCATCTAAAATAAAACAAAACAAAAATTCAAGTGTAGCTAGTAATGTAGCACAGCTGGCTTCTTCATTTTGACAAATGTACCATGATAATGTGAAATAATAGCATTGGGGAAACTAAAACTTGGTGAGGGGTATCTGGAAACTCTGTTTACTATCTTTGTAAATTTTATGTAAATCCAAAACTATTCTAAAATAAAAAGCGTGTTAAAAAGACTGGTACAAGGATGTTTATAATAGCTTTATTCATAGTTGTCCAAACCTGGAAACAATACAGCAATAAAAAGAAGCACAAACTATTGCTATGTACCACAATTATGGATAAATATCAAAAACATTATGCAGAGTGAAAAGAAGTGTGTTATTTCAAAAAGTACAAACTGTCCTTGTATGAGTCTGGGTCCAGTGAGGAGAAAGAAACCACATAGTAACTTAATAGAGAAAGTTTAATATAAAAATTGTTCATTATAACAGAGAATAAGAGTCACAATGATTGACTATTAAGATGTAAAGAACTCTAAGGAATATAAAAATAGCAGCTATAAGGAGCAGCCAGTATCCCTAAAGCTGAAATACAGTACCCAAGGAAGAGACCTTCCCTCCCCCACCGCAGCGTTCAGAGAATGGCCGAGTTGTTTTGGTGCAGTGGAACTGACTGAAAATCTATTATTTATGATGCTAGGAAATCTGTTAATTGGAAGATGTCTCACCAGAGGCACTCTGCTACGGAACTGCCCAAGTGAAGAGTTCAGAGTGGGGTGGGGTGCTAAGGAAAGCTTCTGGATGCTGCTACCTGCTACACTTTGCAGGAGCTGGGAACTGGAGAAGTCACAAGCACTGCAGGAGCCTAATGCTGGAGAAAATGCCTGTGATGCAGGGGCTGGACATTGGAGAAGCTGTGTGCAACACAGGAGCCAGGGGCTGGAGAAGCTGTGTGTGCTACGGGAGCCTGCCAGGTGAGCTCATGGAAACCAGAAAGAAAAACAAAGGAAAAAAAAAAAAAAAAAAAAAAACCAAACTATTTTCCTTCTGCAAAGTATCTCCTGTACCCTCTGTTGATAAAGCTTAATTTTATGCCAACAGCCAAAAGAGAACTCTGTAAAGAGCCCATACAGTTTTAACAGAACAGGCAAAATGGGTGAATTTGGAGCTGAAAGGCAATAAATTATTAACTGGTACAATATGGTACCTTTCTGTTTATTTGGAATTTTAAAAGAAAGAAAACTTACAATAGAAAAATAAAAACCTGGAAAAATAGTTGTCTCTGGGGATTTGGGGAGGTGAGAGCAGGGACTGACTAGAAAGAGGCATGAGGGAATGTTTTATGGTAGTGGTAATATTCTATATCTTGAGAGAAGTTTAGGTTAACCAAGTCATGCATTTGTCAAAATGCGAGATTTTTGTATTTCTTTGTGTGTAAATTTCACTGTAGAAGAAAAATGTAAACAAAAGTAAACATATGCATGGTAAAGTATTTAAGAAGGAGGTATATTAATTCTTACAATTTATTTTGAAATGCATGAAGAAATAATATGGATTGATGGATGAATAGAGAGATAAACGTATGATAACACAAGAAGAGGCAAATATTAATGGCAGGATCTAGGTACCAACTAGATCTAGAGGTCATTGGTGCTCATGGTAAAATTATTTCAGCCTTTTTTATGTTAAAAACATTTTGGAATTTGATGTCAGAAAGAAAAGATTACCTTAATTGCTGAGGGGAGGATGGATTTTAGGAGAACAAGAGCAGAAGTGGGCAGATTGATGGGGAGACAATTTTGGTAATGTAATGACAGGTGATGAAAGCCTAAATTAGAGTAGTGGTAGTGGAGATGGAGAGCAGTAGGATCAGTACAGCTTTGGGGGCTGAAAGTGAGATGTAATAGTGATGGTTTGAAGATGGGAGGTGAGGAAAAGGAAGGAATCAGTAATCACAGTCAGGATTTGATTTTATACAGTTCAGTAGATGGTGGTGTGTTGGCTGTATAGAGAAGACAGAGAAACAGGTTTGAAATATGTGCAGTTAAAATCAAGAATTCTATCTTAGACCTGTGAATCGGGTTTAAGATATCTATAAGACATCTTGACGGAATTGTCTAGTAAGCAGCTGGATGTACGTTTGGAGAACAGAAGAGAGATCTGGGCTAGAGAAATGTTAAGAGTAAAATCAAGAAAATATCAGCAGTTTTGGACTGAGTTGGGTCCCTCCCCTGCCCAAATTCATATGTTGAAGCCACTCCCAATTTGACTGTATTTGGAAACAGGGCCTTTACCGAGGGAACTAAGGTTTAAAGAGGTCATGACTGCGGAACCCTCATCCAACAGGACTGGTGGTATCCTTATAAGAAGAGAAAGAGACACCAGCAATGCATGTGCACAGAGAAAAGACCATGTGAGGACACGGCCATCTGCAAGCCAAGGAGAGAGGCCTCACCAGAAACCATCCCTTGCTCTTGAATTGCTAGCCCCCAGAACTGTGAGAAAATAAATTTCTGTTAAGCCACCTAGTGTATGATATTTTATTATGGCACTCCTAACAAACTAATACACCTATCATGGCATTTAAAGACATGAAAATGGATATCATCACCTAGGAAGCAAGTGTAAGAAGAGTAGAGGGATCAGCTTTGAGTCTTGAGGAATACCAATGTTGAGTGGCCAAATGAGCCAAGATAAAGCAGCAAAGGAGATTAATAAAGTTAATGGGAAACTGAGAGGAAAAAAAAGTTATAAAAGCCAAAAGAGCAAAATGTTTTAACAGGGAAGGAACAGCTGAGTTTAATGCTGCTGCTAGATTGGGTAAGTTGATGATGAAAGAGTTCGGATAGGAACTCTTTCCGAATAGGAAAGCATGCTGATGGCAACAAGGGTAGTTTCTGAGCCATGCATGGCAAAATACACTAAAAACAAAGTCAAACAGAAGCCTCCAAAAACAGACTGGGAGAAAACTATTTACACACACACACACCCCCCACACCACACAGAAAGAGAGAGAGAGAAAGAGAGAGAGAGAGAGAGAATACTATCCGT
The DNA here is from genome assembly GCF_043159975.1 of Macaca nemestrina. NCBI lineage: Eukaryota > Metazoa > Chordata > Mammalia > Primates > Cercopithecidae > Macaca > Macaca nemestrina. The sequence goes on along the minus strand of NC_092126.1, from coordinate 93,639,820 downwards.
AACACAGAAAGCACTGCTATAATTCAATAAGATCACTGAATAGGGAAAAACTGGGCAAAGAATATGATAAAGAAATTCTTAGAAGAAATTTGATGCTTGGTCTCACTTATTAGGGAAATGTCCATTAACTACGAGATACCGCATTTTGTTATTTATATTGTAAAATATTTAATATTTTGTAATATCCAGGTATGCAAAGATACTCTCATATTTTTGGAGAATATGTAAAGCCTTTTTGAAGAATAATTTAGTGTTACCCATCAAAATAATATTGCTTATATCTGTTTTCCATTAATTTTACTTCTAAGAATTTTTCCTGCAGAGACATTTACATAGGTATGCAAGATTATATCTTATTTCACCAAATCTAACTTCATTGATTAAAAAGATGCATCTCAATTTCAGAGATATTAAAATGTGAAAATAAGTATAACCAGAATTGATGAAATGCAGTATTATCAAGATGTGCATTGCAGCATTGTTTAAAAGTTATAATGGATAATGCTGAATTTTAAGTTTCTATAAAAAGACTAAGGTAGATTCAAATGTACTGACATGGAAACATGGCCACTATTGTTAAGTGAAAAGAATGGATTTGCGGAAGAATGTTTACTATATGATTATATTTATGTAGGACAAAATTGACATATGTAAATATTTAAAGCTTCATTTAAAAATGCTGGTTAGGTAAACACTAAACAGTGGTACTCTCTTACAAGGAGGATTGGCATGGAGGTGAAATATATCTTTTTCTTTTACTTCATAAATAGAAGTATTTTTTTCTATCTTTTTAAACAAAGATAACATTATTTTTGCAGAACAAATAAACTTTATGTTTTAGCCTTAGCAACTTGATCTGGTAAATTTAAGGGAATAAGATAGTAAAACACCTTCTTTAGCATGTTGGAAATAAATTGAGCATTTCAGCAACAAAGCTTATAAAACTATGGGTTTTATTTCCAAAGCTAGATCTGGATGAATACAAATAGAGTTATGGTCTAGAACTTGTAGAATTCGAGTGAGAACTAGGTGATATGAGATGTCGTGATGATGAGGTAGAGAAGCAGGGATACCATTTTAAGGCAGAATTGTAGAATTTGGAGAAAGCATGGGCATTTCATCTAGAAGTAAATATCACATAATTGTTATCCTCAAATTCAGGAAATGGAATCTTTGAGAAATGAGACATGGGACTCTCAGAGCTTCAGTTGCTAGACTTCTTATGCCCATATGGTGTAAACGCATGGAACTTACCTATGTAACTGTTTCTGCAGGACATATTCCTAGAAGTAAAATTAATGGAAAGATGAAAAAGACTCCACAGTCATGCATTTGGCAGCTACAGCTGACACTGAGAGGGGTGCTTCAACTCATTGGCACAGGTCAAGGCAGCTCAGTATTCATATTAAAAACTGGGATGGTAAACTAGGTAATTTTAAGATACATGGGTGGTAATAATACCAATTATTTTATTTTATTTTTATTTTTTGCTTTATTAAAATGTAATTAAATGTGACTGGTTTCCTTAGCTCTTGTGAAGGTATTTTCATAGGTGCAGAGTTGTTCAAATGATGTTTCTGTGAGGGCTGATTGCTGGAAGTCTTTTGTTCTGCCATTTTCCTCCCCACCTTTGACCCAACACCAATAATTTTAGGAAGCCGCATTGCCACAACAAATCTCAAGTATAAATAACTATGTACCATCTTAACATAAGCTGAATACTAACATTTTCATTAGTTGGAATGACTACACTATTATAAAATAAGCAATGATCATTTATAAAGGATTAAATATCATTATATCTAAAATTCCACTATTCCATACAGGTCAAAATTTCTTCTACAAGTTGAGCCTTTCTCCCCAGCCTTTAATCATTGTAGAAAGGGGGAATAAAATGCTTTGCTAATTCTAGTCTTTACAGGCACAAAGTCCACGAGATTAAGTTTATAGAAAACAATGTAGGCACAAAGAGACAAAGCTCCTACAGGAGGATTTCAGAACTATAGTAACAAATCGACTGTAAAAATACATTTTTAAGACAGTCAAAATATGAATCTGAAATGGTTATTAGATGATATTGAAGAATCGTTGTTTTTTTAAGATGTGATAATGATATTGTGCTTGTTAGATAACATTAACCACTCTTCTACCAATACATTCTCAAGTATTTAGGGATGTAATGTCATGATGTCTATGATTATCTTTTACTTGAGCAAAAGATACAGATGATGCTAATATGGCAAAATATGAATGCTAAATGAAGGTGATGCGTATATAGCAGTTATTTATACTTTGCTTTCTATTCCCATATACATTTAAAATATTTATAATAAAAGTTTAATAATGTCTAGGTAAAATAAAATTCGAAAGAGCAAAAAAAGGTTACAGGTGGCTATTGGATACGTAAAATTAATTCATGCACAACATCCCTTCTTTGCCTAAAGAAGCCTCAGTTTAATTTACCCAGAAAATGAAAGGATTAGATTAGTTGACTGTTTTGTCCTTTCCAGTTCTGAGATACTATACAAGACAGACTATAACTCAAATGCCTACCCATGCCAAGCAGGTAATTCAAATTAGTGAATTGGTAAAGTGCTTGTCGGTCTAAAGGGGGCGGCTCTCTAGCGGAACATTACCTTTTGATAATGGGGATTGTGTCACCTACCCTTTTTCTAAGCGGAGGAAATACAGAAATTTATGCGAAATTCCACACTTTAAATGTTAGCAAACGAAAATGCAAAGAAAAATGCAAGTATGGGAGTGGTGCCAGAGGGGTCACCATACCGCGCTACAAGTGTGCGGCCTCCCAGCGGACCGCGTCTGCGGTCAACCGCGACGGGGTGAGTAAGCGCGGTGAGGAAGGCTGGCCGACTGAAAGAGGCGACGATCACAACATCCCAGTGATGCCAGAGAGAGAGTTCTGTTTCCAAACACCAGTTCACCCCGGTCTACTTTCACCTACTGTAGTAGCTGATGAAATCTACACAACACAGCAAACACAACTTGAAATGAAACGTAGTTTATTATCTCTGTTGGCTTCCTTCTTCCCCCAGGCAATCGGAGGATCCTGTGGTTTACTTCCAGTCACCTGCCCGGTGGTCCTCCAGCCCGCTCCGGGGGCCACAGGTTTCACACGCTCCGGGAGCGATCCGAGAGCCGCCTTTTCGTGGAAAGTTATGCTGCCGCCTGGCAAGCTCGGGAACCTCGGGAGGGGTAAGTTGCTGCTCTTCCCTCAGTGCTCAAGGTGGAAAAAAAAGGTTATTCGGCCTGGAGGCAGGGATTTCTCAACCGGAAGTTTCGCCTTTGGTCTGGAGCGCTTCCTGTTTGGTAACTAAGGACGCGGGAAGGTTGGTAAGGCTCCCGCCGCAATTACCGCGGCGCTGTGCAGGTGCCTGGGCTTGACGCGGGTGCTGTTCACCCGATGTACAAGAAGGCGGATCTTTGTTCTGTACCTTCTCTATCCGTTTGCAGTCATGAGTAGCGAATTCCTGGCTGAGCTGCACTGGGAGGATGGGTTCGCCATCCCGGTGGCGAACGAGGAGAACAAGCTATTGGAAGATCAGGTGAGATCAGTTGAAGAAGGCGGGAGGAAGCAGAGAGGGCCTGCTGGGGGGCGTTTTCTGGTTGGCAGTACTACCCCAGCCCTTTTATTTCTCTCCTTTCCTAATCCTGTGCTTCCTCTAAAACTCCTCCCACCATCGCCCTCCTCCCTTACCCTGTCTATTTCAGTAATTGTTAAGCATTTAAAAATGTTATTAAAACCATAATTGACATTTAGGGTTATAAAGCTCGAATTATTACTCCCTCATGCCCGTTCCTCTTATTTCATTCCTCCTGGCGGGAGAGGAAAGGCTGGTTCTGACGCCCGCTTTTTGCTTGCTCAAAAATTAAAGAGCTGCTTGGAAAAGAACTTCTGAGGTTTGCATAGCAACGGTTATTTGCGCACGTTTATAAATTAAACACTAGAAGGTTCATGTTTCTTTGTGAGTTTCCGTCTATAATGTTTAAAGCTGAAAGTGACTTGAGATGTTTTCAACAGGAACAGCCCAGTAAGAATGTGAAATGTGCAGTTTACAATTTTTCAAAGAGAAGATTGAGTTGTCACAGATTGACATAAGAAATTTTACCTTGTAAGGACGAACTTATACTCACTACAATTCATAGCAGTTGTTTAAAAAAAAAAATTGCAGGCCGGGCACAGTGGCTCACGCCTGTAATCCCAGCACGTTGGGAGGCTGAGGCGGAGGGTCCCTAAAAGCCAGAAGTAAACCAGCTTGAACAACAAAGCGAGACCCCCCACAAACCCCTCCCACCTCATCTCTACGAAAAAATAAAAATAAAAAAATAAAAAGTTGCAGCCGGGTCAGCAAATTTTGAAAAACTGTGGTGGTGATTTGTGTAGAAGAAGGTCCAAGAATAACAGATGATGCTTACACAACTTTACAAAACGGAACAGAAAGTTTTCTCAGCTCTAAAAAAGGAAAATGAAAATCCCATGACTCTACCTTTTGAAAAGAATGGAAATACTTTTTAAAACGTTCTGACCTATTTACTCATGTGTAATTTAGAAGACTGCAATTTTTCCCCAAAGAAGGGCAATATTAAGAAATAGAAGAAATCTAGCACTGAGTACTGAGGAATTAATACTAAGTATCCAGCCCTGGGTTCAGATCCTACTTACCAACCCTAATCCTGCTTCTTTTTCTGTAAAGTGGAGATGGAGATAAACAAACTAATTACTTCGCGGGCTCTAGGAACATAATATGGGTTAAAGCTCCATCCAAATTTTAGGTTTTAGTATTATTGCTTATTGTGTCTCACAGAATTTTTATGTACATATTACCTATATTAGCTATTTTTAAAAATTACAGAGCCATATAGAGAGGAAAAAAGAGGACCACAATTGCATTATATAAATAAACTCTGACATTTAAAAAGCAACTCCTGTAAATTTAAGATATTCAAACAGAATAGAAGGGTATGAGATAAAAACATAAGGTATTCCCTCCCCAAAGTGTCCGCTGTACTGTAGAAATGACTATCGTGGCATTAAACACACATTTCAGACATCTTGGTATACAGATATACAGAAAGAAGAGAAAAATGAGGAGTATTATAATGGAATTCTGTTATATATATGCTGTTTTTAACACAATATTAATTTTAGTATTTGAGAGAAGAAAAAGCAGTTGTTGAATTTCAGGTAAATATTACTTGATCACAAGAGGTGCTGATTGCTAAAAAATTCCCCTAAGTTAAGAAAAACTACTTAAGAAAAAATAGTTTTTAAGAACTCTATATTTCAATTATAGATGACTGAATGTCTCTGATTTTAAAGAATAAGTTAGCACTCTTACACATTTTCCCATGTCCTCTTCCCCTATTAAAAATAATGGTTTTTATCATTTTTAATATTATCAAGTTTTATTTGCATTTGATTCAATGCCCTTAATTTATCACAAGTGTTTAGTGTTAGTTTTATACTTGATTTGCTCTAATGGTCCTTACTGCAGTCACTTTTATTCAGTTTATCTTTCTTGAACTTTTCTTTTGATTTGTCTTTTGGCTGGCTGGATTTTATCCTCAAATGATTGTTGCAAGAAGGGCCCGTAGTACTGTGATTTTAATTTCTTGCATACTAGATTGCCAGTCTACTTGCATTGCCTGCTTTGAGTTTATACATCTTAAATCAAAGTATCAGATCTTCAAGGTACTCTTCTATTCCTTCTGCCCCCTACTTCCCACCCACTTCCTTCTGGAGTATCCTATTTTACAATATGTACAGATTTCCCCACAGACCTGTTTTACAACTGTTACCTTAGAAATTCTCTTTATTCTTCTGCTGAGTTGAGGCTGTATTTCCTAGATCACATACCTTCATTTTTCTTGTATAGGCATACCTTCAAGATACTGTGAGTTCAGTTCCAGACCACTGCAATAAAGTGAACGTTGCAATAAAGCAAGTCACACAGTGCATGTAAAAGTTATGTTTACTTTTACTTCAGTCTATTAGGTGTTCAATAAAAAATACCTTAATTAAAAATACTTTATTGTTAAAAAATATACTAACAAGTATCTGAGCCTTCAAGGAGTTGTAACCATTTTGCTGGTGGAGAGTCTTGCTTTGATGTTGATGTTTGCTGACTGATCAAGGTGGTTGTTGAAGGTTCAAGTGGCTGTGCCAATTTTTTAAAATAAGAGAACAATGAAGTTTGCTGCATCAATGGATTCTTCCTTTCATGAAAGATTTTTCTGTAGCGTGCAATAATATTTGATAACATTGTATGCACAGTAAAACTTTCAAAGGTGGAGTCAATTCTCTCATACCCTGCTGCTGCTTTATCAAATAAGTTTATGTAATATTCTAAATCCTTGTAATTTCAACAGTGTTCACAGCATCTTCACTAGGAGTAGATTCTATCTCAAGGAACCACTTTCTTTGCTCATCCATAAGAAACAACTCCTCATCTTTTCAAGTTTGTTATTAAGATTGCAGCAATTCAGTCACATTTTCAGGCTCCCCTTTTAATTCTAGTTCTCTAGCTATTTCTACCTTATCTGCAGTTACTTTCTCCATTGAAGACTTGAACCTCTCAAAGTCATCCAGGAGGGCTGAAATATTCTTCTAAACTCCCATTAATACCGATATTTTGATCGTCTCTCATGAATCATGAATGTTCTTAATGGCACCTAGAATGATAAATCCTTTTCAGAAGGTTTCCAGTTTACCTTGCTCAGATCCATCATAGGAATCACTATCTATGGCAGCTATAGCCCAACAAAGTGTATTTCTGAAATAAGTCTTGAAAGTCAAAATTTCTTCTTGATCCATGGGCTGCAGAATGGATGTTGTGTTAACACGCATGAAAACATTAATCTCTTTGTACGTCTCCATCATAGCTCTCGGGTGACCAGGTGCATTGTCAATTAGCATTAATTTTTTTGTTTGTTTGAGAGGGAGCCTTACTCTGTTATTATCCAGGATGAGATACAGTGGTGTGATCTTGGCTCACTGCAACCTCTACCTCCTGGGTTCAAGCGATTCCCCTTCCTCAGCCTTCTGAGTAGCAGGAATTGCAGGCATGCGCCACCATGACTGGCTAAGTTTTGTATTTTTAGTAGAGATGGAGTTTCACCATGTTGGCCAGGCTGCTTTTGAACTCCTGACCTCAAGTGATCACCTGCCTTGGCCTCCCAAAGTGCTGGGATTACAGGTATGAGCCACCACACTCAACCAATGAGCAGTAATATTTTGAGAGGAATTCCTTTTTTTCTGAGCCGCTGGAATCAAGAGTGGGCTTAAAATGTTCAGTAAACCAAGTTGTAAACAGATGTGTCATCCAGGCTTTTTTGTTCTATTTATAGAGCATGGGCAGAGTAGATTTAGCATAATTCTGAAGGGCCTCAGGATTTTCAGAATAGTAAATGAGCATTGGCTTCAACTTAAAGTCACTGGCTGCATTAGCCCCTAATAAAGAGTCAACCTGTCCTTTGAAGCTATGAAGCCAGGCAATGACTTCTCCTACTGAGCTATAAAAGTCATAGATGGCATCTTCTTTTAATATATGGCTGTTTCATCTATGTTTAAAATCTGTTGTTTGGTGTAGCCACCTTTATCAATGATCTTTGTTAGATCTTCTAGATAACTTACTGCAGCCTCTGCATCAGAACTTGCTATCTCACTTTGTACTTTTGTGTTGTGGAGATGGTTTCTTTCCTTAAACATCACGAACCCAGCTCTGCTAGTTTTAAACTTTTCTTCTGCCGCTTCCTCACCTTTCTCAGCCTTCATAGAATTGAAGAAAGTTAAGGGCCTTGCTCTGGATTAGGCTTTGGCTTACAGAAATAGTGGTGCATGCCTGTAATCCCCACTACTCAGGAGGCTGAGGAAGGACAATTGCTTGAACCCAGGAGGTGGAGGTTGCAGTGAACTGAGATCACACCACTGCATCTGTAAGCCGATTGTGGCTGATTTAATCTTCTATCTGGACCACTAAATCTTTTGATGCAGGGAAGGTGAACTCCAAAATTGAGGCTTAGCCCTGGAGGGTTCTTGGCTCCATTCAGGAAAGATTTCAAGGGTGAGTCAGTGGTGTTAGACAGCAACTTTTCTTGAAGTGTCAGGATGCAGCAGCAGAGGTACTGCTCCTTGTGGAGCAGGGATGCTTGAAAACAGGTGCCCAGAGTAGCAGCTCAGAGGCAGTTCTGTAGTCATATTTATACCCACTTTTAATTATACATATACTTAGGGTCAGATTATGCAGCAATTTCTAAAACAAGGGTGGTAATTTCTGAGTCATTGGGTTGTTGCCATGGAAACAATTTTTTTTTTTTTTTTTTTTTTTTGAGACAGAGTCTTGCTCAGTCAGCCAGCCTAGAGTGCAGTGACACCATCTTGGCTCACTGCAACCTCCGCCTCCCAGGCTCAAGCATTCTTGTGCCTCAGCCCTGCAAGTAGCTGGGATTACAAGTGCATGCCACCACACCTAGCTAGTTTTTGTATTTTTAGTAGACATAGGGTTTTGCCATGTGGGTCAGGCTGGTCTTGAACTCCAGGCCTGAAGTGATCCGCCAGCCTTGGCCTCCCAGTATGTTGGGATTACAGATGTGAGCCACCGCGTCCAGCCCAAAGGGATGATCACTTCTGGGTATTGCCATGGCAGTGGTAAACTGCCATGGGACACTGGTGAGCACGTCTTATGGAAAGCTGCTTCCCCTTCATCCCTGCTTTAGCTAGTCCTCAATTTGGTCTGGTGTCGAAGCCCTGCCTTTGAGTCTAGACCCACCTCGTATCTCACTTTCTCCATATCAGCAATAAGGCTTTTTTGCTTTCTTATCATTTATATGTTCAAGGGAGTAGCACTTTTGATTTATTTTTAGAAATTAAGTAAAGAGAAAAAAGTAAAGCAAAAAAAAAAAAAAAAAAAAGGAAAAAAAAGGCACTGTGATACTTTACAAATACAGACATGAAGTACCATCTGTGGGATCAGAGTAAATGAATACAATCAGTAAAGTCTATTTTTCCACTAGTAAAAGTGTGGACCTCTGAATATCAAAGCTTCTTAAAGTATTGGTTTAACCAATTCTTTTGATTTTTAGGACCATTTTACTTATAGGTGAGAATACTTTGATATAAAGACCTTCCTTTTCTTCTTTGTCTTGAGTTCTAGGAAATAGTCATAGAAAGTTGTTAGCTTTTGTTTAATGTCACTCATCTTCAGGAATTAATTAGACACACACATACACACCCCTTCCACACACACCACTGTACCCAACTTAATTACATGATAATACTTGTACATGTCCTTAAAAATATTAAATAAATTACATATATATATTTTTTTTACGAGGCAGTGGTTGTCATGGGCAAAAACAAATTGTGAATGTGTATTTCCCAGAAAAGGATATTGAAAGTCTGTAGTTAGAGAGGTCTTTACTGTTTCTCTGCATTATAACATTTTTTTAACGTAGTTATGTCCCCCTGTTATGAGGAGAAATAAATCCATAAGAATGATCCATTCATTAATTCAGTGAGTATTAATCAAGAGATTACTATGTGCCAGGAACAATGATGAAAACACTGAAAAAAGTAACAGTGATTTCTGAAATATTTGGCTGTGAAGTCAGTGCCCCTTTATAAAGACTTTATATCCATCTCTTTCATTAACAGTGCTCAACAGAACAGTCAACAATCTGATACAGCCTTGTGAAGTGTTTAAAAATTTTTATAGATACTGGTCAAGATAATCATCACTAAAAAAGCATTTTGTGTAGATAAGCAAATTGTGAAACAGGACAATTAGAGGACCCCTCTGGCATTTCCCCTATGAGACTTATTTGATTATCCAAGTCATTATCTATTTCATTATCTATTGTGATAAAATGCATTTCCTCAGGAGGTAGTAAGTACCTCAGGAAGTGTAAAAGCACTGCATGTTGCTGATGTACATTTTGTAGTCAGGGCAGTCTTGGAGATTTCTTCTAATTCTGGGGTTATAGAAATGCTCTGAATCTGGTCATGTGCAAGTATATTGAGAATTAATTACGTAAAAGAAGATCTGAACAAACAGACATTTACATATTTCTGGGTAGGAAGACAATATGATAAAAGTTTCAGTTCTTAAATTATTCTGTATATTTAAGAAAATTTCAATGAAAATGCCTAGGGCCCTTTTAAAACAAAACTTGACAAGTCAATTCCAAAGTTCATTTGGAAGTGAAAGTGTTTGATACTAGACAAAATAGTTGTGATGGTGGTGATAGTGTGTTTTGCCCTACCATACTAAAAAGCCGTGCTACTCAAAACAGTGTGGCACTTTTGTAAAGATAAATCAATGAAACACCCGGCATCTAGAAGCACATCTTTGCATGTATGAGAATTTAGTATAAAAAAGATGCATTTCCAACCAAAGGAGAGGGATATACTATTTAATAAATGGTCTATTGCTATTTGTTTTGAAAAAAGAGTTATGAATCTGCTTCCTCTCACACATGAACATACATTTCATATGTGTTACAAATTTTGCTGTAGAGTATGTATAAAAGTACTACGTGAATTTATTGGAGACTTTTAAAATAATCTTCTGGGAAAGGCCTTCTTCAGTGTAGCACAAAACATAAAAATCACCAAAGAAAAGACTGACAGATATAACTACATACAAATCTAAAACTCTTGTAATTCCTATATCTGTTCTCTCTGTGGATTTTTATTGAGTGCTATTATGTTCTAGGCATTACTCTAGATTCTGAATGTAGGGTGAACAAAATGCATATGCTTCTTGCCATTAAGCTTAAGCACAAAATTTTTAAGAATGCATATGGTTCCTGTTGTCATTCATCTTATAATCTAGTGGCAAAGATAGAAAATAAACAAGCAAATAGAAACATAGTTACTAATTGTGGTAAGTTGTTTGAAGGTAATTACTAAATGTGAAAAGGTTGCCATGAGAGAAAATAACTGGGAAAAACTGTATTAAATTAAATGGGCAGGGACAGCCTCTCTAATTTTATATACAAACTGAAGAATATGAGGCCCTGAATAATAATATAGAACTAGCCATTAGGGAAGGAAAATGTTCTAGGAAGAGAGGCCAGCTTATCTGAAGACCCAAAGTCTTCAGATAAAAACCAAGACACCTTGGTTTTTTCATTTGTTTTGTTTTTTGAGACAGGGTCTCATTTTGTTAGCAGGTTGGAGTGCAGTGGCGTGATCTCAGCTCACTGCAACCTCTGCCTCCCAGGCTCAAGTGATCCCCCTACTTTACCTTCCCAAGTAGCTGGGACTACCATTGTGTGCCACCATGCCCAGCTAATTTTTTTTTTATTTTTGGTAGAGATGGGTTTTGCCATGTTGGTAAGGCTGGTCTGGAACTCCTGGTCTCAAGTGATCTGCCCGCCTTGGCCTCCGAACATGCTGGGATTACAGACGTGAGCCATTGTGCCTAGTTCAAAGGGGTAATAACTTCTGGATGTTGACATGGCAAAGGTGAACTCACAAGGCACACTGCTGAGCATGTCTTATAGAAACCTGCCTCCACCTGTCCCTGTTTTAGCTAGTCCTCAATTTGGTCTGGTGTCTGAGTCCTGCCTTTGGAGTCTAGACCCACCTCCTACCTCACTTTCTCCATATCAGCAATAAGGCTATTTTGCTTTCTTAACATTTGTGTGTTCAAGGGAGTAGCACTTATAGTTTCCTTCAAGAACATTTCCTTTGCATTCACAACTTGGTTAATTGTTTGGTGCAGGAAGCTGAGTTTTTGGCCTATGTCAACTTTGAGACTTCATCATTTCTAGCTTTTGATTTTTATACATAGAGGCCATTGTAAGGTTATTAATTGGCCTAATTTCAATATTGTGTTTCAAGGAATAGGCCCCAAAAGAAGGAGAGAGATGAGGGAATGCCTGGTCAGTGGCTCAGTCAGAACACACACAATATTTTTTGATTAAGTTCATTGTCTTATAGAGGCATGGTTTGTGGCACCCCAAAACAATTACAATAGTAACATTGAAGATCACTGATCACTGGTCACCATAATAGATATAATAATAATGAAAAAGTTTTAAATATTGCAAGAAGTACCAGCATGTGACGTAGAGATGCAAAATAAGCACATGGTGTTGGAAAAATGATGCTGATGGACTTGCTAGACACAGGGTTGCCACAAACCTTCACTTTGTGAAAAATGTGCTATTGGAGAAGCACAATCAAGTAAAGTGCAATAAAATGAAGTATGTCTGTATTATCCCCTTATTTTGGTAGAATAGTTTCTTGTGTCTCCATAAGAAGGCTGTATGAGATGTAAACACTCTGAATATTTGAATCTCTGAAAATATCTTTATTTACATTCACATTTGAAGGTAGTTTGGCTGGGTGGAAGACTCTAAGTTGAAAATAATTTTACTTCAGAATTTGGAATGTATCAATTATCTTCCAGCTGTGTTTCAGTTAGTAATCTGCTATTAGTCTGATTTCTGTTTCTTTGTAGTTTACCTTTTTTAAAAAAAACTCTGAAAGTATTTAGGGTTTTATCTTTCCATTGCATGTTTTATTTGGGAAACTATATAGATGAACTATATTTTCAAGTTCTTTGTTGCTTTTTTTGTAGCACTATGGTCTTGTTTTAGGGGGAAAATATCTTCTCCAATCTGATTGTGTGTGTGTGTGTGTGTGTGTGTGTGTGTGTGTGTGTATGTGTTCAGTTCTTGTCTTTTTTGTTCTGAATTATTTGTTTCTTCTGGGATCTTGTTTGTTTATTTTGGCATCATGCACATGATGTAAGTTTTCAATAAATATCTGGTGATTGGTACATGTCCCTTTATATTTAAGAAAGAAGCTATAAAATGTTGTTTGGGAACTCTATGGGGAAGGGCTTTTCAACTTGTGGAGAGTTAATTATGCTTTCATTCAAAAGTCAGAAGTTTGCTCTGGGGACATTATGCAATTATAAATGGCATAACTGATGAAGCAAATAAAAGTCATAAAGCTCTATGCACCAAACACAGCAGCTAATTACATGAAAGCAAAACCTATTATAAATGCAAGTAGAATTTGACAAAAGTACAGTTACAGTGAGCTATTTCATTGAGCACCTCAGAATTAGACAACTCTACTAGACAAAAATAAGGATATAAGGGATATAATACAATAAAAATAAAAACATATAGACAGCTATCTCTTGAATAGAGAATATATACTTTAAAACATACCCATAAAACATTTACAAGAGTGGATCATATACTATACCAAAATAAAAATCTTAATGCATTAAGTCAATGATGAAACTTGAAAGTATTATGCTAAGTGAATAAGCCAGAAACAAAAGGCCAAATATTGCATGATTGCACTTATGTGAGGTACCTAGAGTAGTCAAATTCATAGAGATGGAAAGTGGAATGGTGATTGTCGGGGGCTGAGAGGAGTGGGGAATGGGGAGTTAGTGTTTATAGAGGTTCAGGGAAGATGAAAAAGTTCTGTAGATGGATTGCTGGTGATGGTTGTATAACAGTGTGAATGTACTTAATGCCACTGAACTGTACACATAGCAGTGGTTAAAATGGAAAATTTTATGTTGTTGTATATTTTACCAAAATTAAAAAATTATAATCCCTAAAATGCTATACAAACAAACATTTTGTAGGTCACATTATTTGATAATAAGCCAATATAATTTATAATAATTTTAAAATTATTTTTTAAAATTATGTATTAAATAATTTAAAATGATCCTCCATATTAAATACTTAGGCATGTTTCTGAGAAATATTCTTCAGTGGCCCTTATATGAAAAAGAAATTGAAACGGAAAAATCACCTTTTAGAAAACAATAAAAAGAGACTGCTTCATGCCCAGATCCATGGGAAACAGCAAAAATTTTAAAGAAAACATATAGCCTTAAATGCCTTTTTAATTCAATCATTAAGACAAAAAGTAAAGAAGCTAAGAACTCAGTTTAATAATTTTTTTAAAAAAGAACAAGAAACGAGAGGGAATTAAAAGTAAAAGTTTGATGACACAAGCAAAAAAATATGTATGTAATATTAGTATAGGACATACAAATGAGTCAATTAGTATTTTTTTCTTAAATAGAAATTCTAGTATTTCCTTTCACACTGCAGTGGATTGTGTTGTGTACCCTCAGGAGATATCCCTGACTTTGGGGACTGTAGCTCCAGACCTTAAGAAAACATATTTTTATTTTGTTGAGCTTATATTCTGCTTTGAGGGATAGTATATTCTAATAATCCTGAGAATCTGTCTTACAATTTCCCAAGGATTTATTTTGTTTGTTTAACATTTACGCAGTTTTGTTTCTAGTCAGAGTTATAATTCAAAGGTAAACAAAATAAGAACAGTTTCTAGGTACATGAGAGTCAGTTGTTCTGTTCTCTTAAGCTTAGCCCAGTTCAATGGGGTTTGAAAAGGAGTTCTTGGAGAAGAAATCATGCTTGGTGCCTAGCGACTATTCAAATTTATGGTTCCTGCTCTGTGTTTTTGTTACATCTTGTTAGTATGCTCTTGTTTACTTAAGATACCTTGTGGTTTAGGCCGGGTGTGGTGGCTCATGCCTGTAATCCCAGCACATTGGGAGGCTGAGGCGGGCAGATCACCTGAGGTCAGGAGTTCAAGACCAGCCTAGCCAACATGGTGAAACACCTTCTCTACTAAAAATACCAAAAAAAAAAAAAAATTAGCCAGGTGTAGTGGTGGGCGCCTGTAATCCCAGCTACTCAGGAGGCCGAGACAGGAGAATCTCGCTTGAACCCGGGAGGCAGAGGTTGCAGTGAGCTGAGATCGCGCCACTGCACTCCAGCCTGGGTGACAAGAGCAAGACTCTATCTCAAAAAAAAAAAAAAAAAAAAAAAGATACTTGAGGTTTAATAATGGAATAGAATCTCATTTTTGCCCTATAAAAATATAGTATTGCTGTATGAAAAATGCGTTTTTGAGTAGATCTACTACTACTGCAAATCTGAGAGGTTTCTATTCCGTGTAATATGGTGCTAATTTTCCCACAGTAATCTCCAAATCACAACACTATTTTATAATATTTAAAGAATTAGTAGATTTTAGAAGTTCATGTGGACGTTTAAAGAAACAAAATGCTATGTTTTTAATGTTTGTGTCCTCCCAAAATTCATATGGTGGTCTCAGTCCTCAATGTGATGGTATTTGGAGGTGAAGCCTTTGAGAAGTAAATAGGTCATAGAGGTAGCGCCCTCATGAATGGTGCTGGTGCCCTTTTAAGAAAAGACAAGAGGGAGATGATCTCTTTCTCGCCATGTGAAGATACAGCAAGAAGGCATCTGTCTGCAAATCAGAAAGAAGGCCATTACCAGGAACCAAATTAGTTGGCACCTTGATCTTGGACTTCCTAGTCTTCAGAACTGTGAGGAATTTCTCATGAATCAAATTAAATTTTATTTAAGCTACCTAGTCTATGATGTTTTTGTTATAGCAGTCCAAATTGACTGAGACAAGTAAATGAAAATTTAATTTTCTTCGATTTTAAGTCCTTCATATGGTAAAACTTAATAGAACTTTGGTTAATCATAGTATTTATTATTTACAGTTGTCAAAACTGAAGGATGAAAGAGCAAGCTTGCAAGATGAGTTACGTGAGTATGAAGAGCGTATTAATTCTATGACTTCTCACTTCAAAAATGTTAAGCAAGAGCTCTCAATTACACAGGTACAGTAACTGAAATTTATGTTGATTATATCATGTATAGTCATGGAATATCTCATAGTACATTTACATCTGTAATTTTTACAGCTCTAATAGGAAGGCTTAGCATAGTTAAACTACTGTGAACATAACCTTGAACATGAAAGTAGATAGAAAAAGGCTTAGAGGAACTAACTACTGGCCCATTTTTTTTTTTTTTTTTTGAGATGGAGTCTTGCTCTGTTGTCCAGACTGGAATACAGTGGCATGATCTCAGCTCACTGAAACCTCTGCCTCCCGAGTTCAAGTGATTCTCATGCCTCAGCATCCTGAGTAGCTGGGATTACAGGCACCTGCCACCATACCCAGCTAATTTTTGTATTTTTAGTAGAGATGGGGTTTCACCATGTTGGCCAGGCTGGTCTCGAACTCCTGACCTCAGGTGATCTGCCCGCCTCAGCCTCCCAAAGTGCTGCTACTGCTCCGATTTTAAACAAAAAATTAATCCATATGAAAGGAGAAATCATTATTCAAACAATCTGTATTAGACAGCAGGTTATTTGAGAAAGGTATAATGATGGTGGTGAGAAATGATGACTATAAGCAGAAACAGCTAATATATCACATAATAAAATTTCTGTCTCCTTTTAAATTTATCAGCACAACTCACTGGGGCCATTTTGAGTGGAGGCCAGTAGTCTACACATATGGCATTTTAGCATTGTTCAGGAATTGAAACTCATAGTAATAATCCTGAGATTAAAAAGTTAAATTATACTCAAGAGACTTTATTTAAGATAACTGGGGAAGACATTAGGCATCTTAGAAATGTTAACATAAATATAATAAAAATTAAAACTTCTGGTGATTAAGTAAGCTTGTTTTATAAATGATCTGTTCAAGTATAGAAACTCACTCCCTAATGATGCCCAGCAAACCAGGCAGCTCAGCAAACAGCATTGGAAAGTTTCCTAACTTCTATCTCAAACTAGTTTTTTTAAAAAGTGCGTCTACTGTCTGAGAAATAGTATGCAGTTTCAAAAAATGAACAGTGCCATATTTTAAAAAGCAATTTATAATCAATATAGATAAGTAAGTATTACATGGCTTACAAGTCTTATTAGAAAGTTACAAATCTAATAAACTCAAAAACAAACTCAGAATTCTTGAATCTCAATGTGGTTGAGTAATTGATTAACTATTTGGAACAACACTTTTCCTTAAGTTATTGAACTACTGAGCTGGGGATTTGAGAGGCAGAGACTCTGTAGTTGTATCTTACTATCATCGAACTTCAAATAAATAGAGTAATAGAGATAAAAGAAGAATAAGCCTCCAACAATGGTAGCTTTAGTACTGTAAAATTAATACTAAATGATAACTTTGAAGCACTGTAAAATTAGTTAACACATACTCTTTTATTACATACAACTGAACACAAAGGTGTGATTATATGCTAATATATTCTACGGAATATTTACAACCATTGGTGTTTAAATGATTATTTAAAAATAATGTCTTAATTAGAATATTTGATCAATTCATATAAAACATCTCATTTCTCAATTGTTTTTTAATGGATATTTCTTATTTGTAGATAATAAGTTTTAAGTCTAACCAAACCTTTGGTTTTCTTTAGTTTTCCTAGATCAAAGTAGATGTGAAAACTATTGACAGTATTTTCTCCTAGCACAGTTCATTGACTTTCTTACAACTAGTGAGCAACACCAACTATATTGTAATCACAGTCTAATGTAATGTAGGTTTTAGACTAGTGGAATTAATAGTACTTAATGTAAGCAATTTATGGGAACTTTGTTTTAATCTAATGGATTATTATAAATATTTTTATTCAAAATTTCTAAAATTTTAAAAGCCTTTTTATCTTGTGTGTTATTCTGTAGTCTCTTTGCAAAGCAAGGGAGCGTGAGACTGAAAGTGAAGAACATTTTAAGGCCATTGCTCAAAGAGAATTGGGACGAGTGAAAGATGAAATTCAACGACTGGAAAATGAGATGGCTTCAATACTGGAAAAGAAAAGCGATAAAGAAGTATATGTTGAAATTTACTTAAAATTCTGTGCTACTGCTCATTCTTCCATCACCAAATGAGCATTGAATTTTTTTTTTTCTGTATGGGAAAGGCATATATTAGTTTTCTAGTGTTTCCTTACATATTTTTTGGACAATGAAAGGCACATAGAGCTGTGATTTGAATGAAACAATAATGGAATATTATATTTTTCCCATTATTCATTTACCAGCTACTTATTGAGACTTACTGTAAGTACCATGCTTGCTGCCTGTTATAAAATACCAGGCATGGTTTATATGTAAGTGTAATATTTTTAATAGCCACATTTTTAAAAATCACTTTTAGTTTTGAATTTCATTTAAAATGTTGACCTTTCATATTGATTTATCAGTTTTGTGACTCTAACACTAAACTACTTTAACCTATTTCTGTCTTTTCTTTTGTTTATAGTTACTTGATTTGGGAGCTCTTTCCAAATTCTGATTCTTCTCTTTACATGTGCATATACATATGGAAATACACGTACATATTTTATAATGTAATCTTTGTATATAATTACATACTTATTAATTTGTATTTGTTTATATAGTCTTCTCCGTTTTTTATGAGTCTAGATTTTTTAAGTGACTAAATTTAGTACATAAATGTTTTTATCTCTTTTACTATATTTACTTCAATTGGAAGTGTTTCCAACATTCTCTATAAGAGACTTCGTAGGGGCAAACAATATGATTGGAAATGGGGCTGAAGGATATTTGTCTTGGATTTGAGTTAGCATACCAAACATATTATTTTAACTATGATTGCATATATATTTGGGGTGGCTTTGGTGGAATGATTAATGCAGTTGCTGTGAGGGAGCTACCTTAAAGCCTAAAGCCTTTTAAAGCAACCTTTGGCTCAACTACTGTTCTTGACTTTGTATGGTCATCTCTCCTCTATTTTACAATCAAAGAGTTAAGATACAAGTGTAATAGTTATATAATTGAAATATGGCATATTATAAACATCTGGAAGGCAGGGACAGGATTTCTTCTTTTTAAATTTTGCTTCATAGTATATAAAGGTATGTTTTATTTTAGTCTGTATAATAAATAATGCTTTTTAATGTCCCCTTTTCTCTCTCTCTTTGGAAATTAGAATGGCATATTTAAAGCCACTCAAAAATTGGATGGTTTGAAATGTCAAATGAACTGGGACCAGCAAGCATTGGAGGCCTGGTTAGAAGAATCAGCTCATAAAGATAGTGATGCTCTCACTCTTCAGAAGTATGCAAAACAAGATGATAATAAAATCAGGGTGAGAAATTACAAATTGTAGCTGTTAAGTTTTCTCTAAATCTATAGTATGTCAACCTAGTTACCTAAAGTTATACTTAACGATTTTTAAGGGAGCAATTCTGAAACTTCTAAGTCAGAGGCTTCTTGGAGAAGCTAATAAAGCCAAATGTCTTCTCTGTAGAAAAAAATGACTATATTCAAATGCCCATAAAATATTACTGACTGTTTTATAGATTCTCTGATTCCCTTTGATTATTTGAGGATCCACGGACCGCAGGTTAAGAATATCCTGATTTATAAGGATGCTCAAAAGCATTTCAGAAGAGAAAGTTTTCTACTAGAAGTATTTTAATGTATTATAGCTATTTTGCCTAAAATGTAGTTTGAATATTACATGTAGTTTTTGCTGATTTGAGACTGTAGTGCTATTGATTATGTTATAAAAATCACTTAAAATCTACTTATATCTGGTGATACTAATAAAGCTAGTATTATAAAACATGCTATTTTCTAGTAGATTTAATACCAAATGCATTATTTTAAAACTTTCAAATAGCAAATTATAACTTAAGTTTTTTCTAATTTACTTTAAAAATATTAAAAGTCATTTTAGAAACAATTGAGTTTTTATGCAGCTATGTGCAAACACATTACATTAGCTTTTTGGAATTAAAAGATAAGAAAGATAGGTATTGGGGAGCAAGATGGCCGAATAGGAACAGCTCCAGTCTCCAACTCCCAGCGCGAGCGACACAGAAGACCGGTGATTTCTGCATTTTCAACTGAGGTACTGGGTTCATCTCACTGGGGAGTGCTGGACGATCGGTGCTGGTCAGCTGCTGCAGCCCGACCAGCGAGAGCTGAAGCAGGGCGAGGCATCGCCTCACCTGGGAAGCGCAAGGGGGAAGGGAATCCCTTTTCCTAGCCAGGGGAACTGAGACACACAACACCTGGAAAATCGGGTAACTCCCACCCCAATACTGCGCTTTAAGCAAACAGGCACACCAGGAGATCATATCCCACACCTGGCCGGGAGGGTCCCACGCCCACGGAGCCTCCCTTATTGCTAGCACAGCAGTCTGCGATATCCCGGCAAGGCAGCAACGAGGCTGGGGGGGGGCGCCCGCCATTGCTGAGGCTTAAGTAGGTAAACAAAGCTGACAAAGCTGCTGGGAAGCTCGAACTGGGTGGAGCTCACAGCAGCTCAAGGAAACCTGCCTGTCTCTGTAGACTCCACCTCTGGGGACAGGGCACAGTAAAAATAACAAAAACAGCCGAAACCTCTGCAAACGCAAACGACTCTGTCTGACAGCTTTGAAGAGAGCAGTGGATCTCCCAACACGGAGGTTGAGATCTGAGAAGGGACAGACTCCCTGCTCAAGTGGGTCCCTGAACCCTGAGTAGCCTAACTGGGAGACATCCCCCACTAGGGGCAGTCTGACACCCCACACCTCACAGGGTGGAGTACACCCCTGAGAGGAAGCTTCCAAAGCAAGAATCAGACAGGTACACTCGCTGTTCAGAAATATTCTATCTTCTGCAGCCTCTGCTGCTGATACCCAGGCAAACAGGGTCTAGAGTGGACCTCAAGCAATCTCCAGCAGACCTACAGCTGAGGGTCCTGACTGTTAGAAGGAAAACTATCAAACAGGAAGGACACCTACACCAAAACCCCATCAGTACATCACCATCATCAAAGACCAGAGGCAGATAAAACCACAAAGATGGGGAAAAAGCAGGGCAGAAAAGCTGGAAATTCAAAAAATAAGAGCGCATCTCCCCCGGCAAAGGAGCGCAGCTCATCGCCAGCAATGGATCAAAGCTGGACGGAGAATGACTTTGACGAGATGAGAGAAGAAGGCTTTAGTCCATCAAACTTCTCAGAGCTAAAGGAGGAATTACGTACCCAGTGCAAAGAAACTAAAAATCTTGAAAAAAAAGTGGAAGAATTGATGGCTAGAGTAATTAATGCAGACAAGGTCATAAACGAAATGAAAGAGATGAAAACCATGACACGAGAAATACGTGACAAATGCACAAGCTTCAGTAACCGACTCGATCAACTGGAAGAAAGAGTATCAGCGATTGAGGATCAAATGAATGAAATGAAGCAAGAAGAGAAACCAAAAGAAAAAAGAAGAAAAAGAAATGAACAAAGCCTGCAAGATGTATGGGATTATGTAAAAAGACCAAATCTACGTCTGATTGGGGTGCCTGAAAGTGAGGGGGAAGATGAAACCAAGTTGGAAAACACTCTTCAGGATACCATCCAGGAGAACTTCCCCAACCTAGTAGGGCAGGCCAACATTCAAATCCAGGAAATACAGAGAACGCCACAAAGATACTCCTCGAGAAGAGCAACTCCAAGACACATAATTGCCAGATTCACCAAAGTTGAAATGAAGGAAAAAATCTTAAGGGCAGCCAGAGAGAAAGGTCGGGTTACCCACAAAGGGAAGTCCATCAGACTAATAGCAGATCTCTCGGCAGAAACTCTACAAGCCAGAAGAGAGTGGGGGCCAATATTCAACATTCTTAAAGAAAAGAATTTTAAACCCAGAATTTCATATCCAGCCAAACTAAGTTTCATAAGTGAAGGAGAAATAAAATCCTTTACAGATAAGCAAATGCTTAGAGATTTTGTCACCACTAGGCCTGCCTTACAAGAGACCCTGAAGGAAGCACTAAACATGGAAAGGAACAACCGGTACCAGCCATTGCAAAAACATGCCAAAATGTAAAGACCATCGAGGCTAGGAAGAAACTGCATCAACTAACGAGCAAAATAACCACGTAATATAATGGCAGGATCAAGTTCACACATAACAATCTTAACGTTAAATGTAAATGGACTAAATGCTCCAATTAAAAGACACAGACTGGCAAACTGGATAAAGAGTCAAGACCCATCAGTCTGCTGTATTCAGGAGACCCATCTCACATGCAGAGACATACATAGGCTCAAAATAAAGGGATGGAGGAAGATTAACAAGCAAATGGAGAACAACAAAAAGCGGGGGTTGCAATACTAGTCTCTGATAAAACAGACTTTAAACCATCAAAGATCAAAAGAGACAAAGAAGGCCATTACATAATGGTAAAGGGATCAATTCAACAGGAAGAGCTAACTATCCTAAATATATATGCACGCAATACAGGAGCACCCAGATTCATAAAGCAAGTCCTTAGAGACTTACAAAGAGACTTAGACTCCCATACAATAATAATGGGAGACTTCAACACTCCACTGTCAACATTAGACAGATCAACGAGACAGAAAGTTAACAAGGATATCCAGGAATTGAACTCAGCTCTGCAGCAAGCAGACCTAATAGACATCTATAGAACTCTCCACCCCAAATCAACAGAATATACATTCTTCTCAGCACCACATCGTACTTACTCCAAAATTGACCACGTAATTGGAAGTAAAGCACTCCTCAGCAAATGTACAAGAACAGAAATTATAACAAACTGTCTCTCAGACCACAGTGCAATCAAACTAGAACTCAGGACTAAGAAACTCAATCAAAACCGCTCAACTACATGGAAACTGAACAACCTGCTCCTGAATGACTACTGGGTACATAACGAAATGAAGGCAGAAATAAAGATGTTCTTTGAAACCAATGAGAACAAAGATACAACATACCAGAATCTCTGGGACACATTTAAAGCAGTGTGTAGAGGGAAATTGATAGCATTAAATGCCCACAAGAGAAAGCAGGAAAGATCTAAAATTGACACTCTAACATCGCAATTAAAAGAACTAGAGAAGCAAGAGCAAACACATTCGAAAGCTAGCAGAAGGCAAGAAATAACTAAGATCAGAGCAGAACTGAAGGAGATAGAGACACAAAAAACCCTCCAAAACATCAATGAATCCAGGAGTTGGTTTTTTGAAAAGATCAACAAAATTGACAGACCACTAGCAAGACTAATAAAGAAGAAAAGAGAGAAGAATCAAATCGACACAATTAAAAATGATAAAGCGGATATCACCACCGACCCCACAGAAATACAAACTACTATCAGAGAATACTATAAACACCTCTACGCAAATAAACTGGAAAATCTAGAAGAAATGGATAATTTCCTGGACACTTACACTCTTCCAAGACTAAACCAGGAAGAAGTTGAATCCCTGAATAGACCAATAGCAGGCTCTGAAATTGAGGCAATAATTAATAGCCTACCAACCAAAAAAAGTCCAGGACCAGATGGATTCACAGCTGAATTCTACCAGAGGTACAAGGAGGAGTTGGTACCATTCCTTCTGAAACTATTCCAATCAATAGAAAAAGAGGGAATCCTCCCTAACTCATTTTATGAGGCCAACATCATCCTGATACCAAAGCCTGGCAGAGACACAACAAAAAAAGAGAATTTTAGACCAATATCCCTGATGAACATCGATGCAAAAATCCTCAATAAAATACTGGCAAACAGGATTCAGCAACACATCAAAAAGCTTATCCACCATGATCAAGTGGGCTTCATCCCTGGGATGCAAGGCTGGTTCAACATTCGCAAATCAATAAACATAATCCAGCATATAAACAGAACCAAAGACAAGAACCACATGATTATCTCAATAGATGCAGAAAAGGCTTTTGACAAAATTCAACAGCTCTTCAGGCTAAAAACGCTCAATAAATTCGGTATTGATGGAACGTACCTCAAAATAATAAGAGCTATTTATGACAGACCCACAGCCAATATCATACTGAATGGGCAAAAACTGGAAAAATTCCCTTTGAAAACTGGCACAAGACAGGGATGCCCTCTCTCACCACTCCTATTCAACATAGTGTTGGAAGTTCTGGCTAGGGCAATCAGGCAAGAGAAAGAAATCAAGGGTATTCAGTTAGGAAAAGAAGAAGTCAAATTGTCCCTCTTTGCAGATGACATGATTGTATATTTAGAAAACCCCATTGTCTCAGCCCAAAATCTCCTTAAGCTGATAAGCAACTTCAGCAAAGTCTCAGGATACAAAATTAATGTGCAAAAATCACAAGCATTCTTATACACCAGTAACAGACAAACAGAGAGCCAAATCAAGAATGAACTTCCATTCACAATTGCTTCAAAGAGAATAAAATACCTAGGAATCCAACTTACAAGGGATGTAAAGGACCTCTTCAAGGAGAACTACAAACCACTGCTCAGTGAAATCAAAGAGGACACAAACAAATGGAAGAACATACCATGCTCATGGATAGGAAGAATCAATATCGTGAAAATGGCCATACTGCCCAAGGAAATTTATAGATTCAATGCCATCCCCATCAAGCTACCAATGAGTTTCTTCACAGAATTGGAAAAAACTGCTTTAAAGTTCATATGGAACCAAAAAAGAGCCCGCATCTCCAAGACAATCCTAAGTCAAAAGAACAAAGCTGGAGGCATCACGCTACCTGACCTCAAACTATACTACAAGGCTACAGTAACCAAAACAGCATGGTACTGGTACCAAAACAGAGATAGAGACCAATGGAACAGAACAGAGTCCTCAGAAATAATACCACACATCTACAGCCATCTGATCTTTGACAAACCTGAGAAAAACAAGACATGGGGAAAGGATTCCCTATTTAATAAATGGTGCTGGGAAAATTGGCTAGCCATAAGTAGAAAGCTGAAACTGGATCCTTTCCTTACTCCTTATACGAAAATTAATTCAAGATGGATTAGAGACTTAAATGTTAGACCTAATACCATAAAAATCCTAGAGGAAAACCTAGGTAGTACCATTCAGGACATAGGCATGGGAAAAGACTTCATGTCTAAAACACCAAAAGCAACGGTAGCAAAAGCCAAAATTGACAAATGGGATCTGATTAAACTAAAGAGCTTCTGCACAGCAAAAGAAACTACCGTCAGAGTGAACAGGCAACCTACAGAATGGGAGAAAATTTTTGCAATCTACTCATCTGACAAAGGGCTAATATCCAGAACCTACAAAGAACTCAAACAAATTTACAAGAAAAAAACAAACAACCCCATCAAAAAGTGGGCAAAGGATATGAACAGACATTTCTCAAAAGAAGACATTCATACAGCCAACAGACACATGAAAAAATTCTCATCATCACTGGCCATCAGAGAAATGCAAATCAAAACCACAATGAGATACCATCTCACACCAGTTAGAATGGCGATCATTAAAAAGTTAGGAAACAACAGGTGCTGGAGAGGATGTGGAGAAATAGGAACACTTTTACACTGTTGGTGGGATTGTAAACTAGTTCAACCATTATGGAAAACAGTATGGCGATTCCTCAAGGATCTAGAACTAGATGTACCATATGACCCAGCCATCCCATTACTGGGTATATACCCAAAGGATTATAAATTATGCTGCTATAAAGACACATGCACACGTATGTTTATTGCAGCACTGTTCACAATAGCAAAGACTTGGAATCAACCCAAATGTCCATCAGTGACAGATTGGATTAAGAAAATGTGGCACATATACACCATGGAATACTATGCAGCCATAAAAAAGGATGAGTTTGTGTCCTTTGTAGGGACATGGATGCAGCTGGAAACCATCATTCTTAGCAAACTATCACAAGAACAGAAAACCAAACACCGCATGTTCTCACTCATAGGTGGGAACTGAACAATGAGATCACTTGGACTCGGGAAGGGGAACATCACACACCGGGGCCTATCATGGGGAGGAGGGAGGGGGGAGGGATTGCATTGGGAGTTATACCTGATGTAAATGACGAGTTGATGGGTGCTGACGAGTTGATGGGTGCAGCACACCAACATGGCACAAGTATACATATGTAACAAACCTGCACGTTATGCACATGTACCCTAGAACTTAAAGTATAATAATAATAAATAAATTAAAAAAAAAAGATAAGAAAGATATTATTTCACAGTTGTTTTAGATATCAAATAAATGTATATGTATAGTGTAATACTATTTAATGTTAGATACACTAATAACATTTAAATTAGTAGAATGAGAATTATAAGTATCTTTGTATATAATTACATTATAGGCACTGACTCTGCAATTAGAAAGACTAACTTTGGAATGTAATCAAAAGAGAAAGATACTTGACAATGAACTTACAGAGACTATAAGTGCACAGGTTAGTTTAAGGAAGATTTTTATTTCTTAATTTTCAAGGTGATGTTTGCAAAACCACTTAAATTTACAGAAATGTCGTTTGCTCTCTATTTGACAGTTAGAATTGGATAAAGCGGCACAAGATTTTTGTAAGATTCATAATGAAAGACAAGAACTCATTAAACAGTGGGAGAACACAATAGAACAGATGCGGAAGAGGGATGGAGACATAGATAACAGTGCTTTGGTAAAGTAGTCGTTTGGTCCTTGTAATGTTCAGCTGTATTTGTCTCTTTTGTATTTTACTCATTATTCCAAATGTAAATCACACTGTTATTTGAAAGTCAATTTTGTAGCAATATTGAGTAGTTTTGGTAAATATTTTTGAATGCTGACTCTATATGCATTTGGAAATGTGGTGAAGATTATTTGCATGTAGTATTATAACTCCAAACACTGGATCCTGTCATCTCAGAATTGTGGAACAAGAGAGAGTCAGTAGATACTGTTGTTGCAATAAAACCAACGCCCTGACTTACACATGGCTGTCCAAGATCCCTTGGATTTAATGTGTATGCTATTTGGCAGTAAGTTACAATAGGAAAATGAACCTCCATGAATAACCAAGGGACAAGGAGAGAGAGTCAGAAAAGAAACCTAGACTACAATTTGAAGCTGAGACACCAGTAATGACATAGAGGCTTGGAAGGGGGTAATAGTGCACTGATAACACAGACCAAGTGTTATCTCTTGTTATTTTCAGAAGTAATTTAGGATAATGTTTTTGGAAAATCATCAAGGAGTGAAATAATGGGGAGTAAAAGTGGGAAGATTTGAGAAAGAGAAGGAATTCGGAGTCAGGTGAGAAGATGGGTTAAATTCCATCTACTCCACGGAAAGGCATTTGGCAAGCAGCTCAGGCTACTGGGAGTTTAAATTTTGGTATCTGGGTGTGGTTTACTTTTGGTTGTTATATTTTCAATTTCTGTAAGTAACCAACATTTTGTCAACAAAATGGGTTATACCTCCCTAGGAGGGACAAAGGACAACCAATCTTAACTATGAGGTTCTCTTAATTTTTTTTTTTTTTTTTTTTTTTTGAGACGGAGTCTTGCTCTGTCGCCCAGGCTGGAGTGCAGAGGCGCGATCTCTGCTCATTGCAAGCTCTGCCTCCCGGGTTTACACCATTCTCCTGCCTCAGCCTCCCGAGTAGCTGGGACTACAGGCGCCCGCCACCACGCCCGGCTAATTTTTTTGTATTTTTAGTAGAGACGGGGTTTCACTGTGTTAGCCAAGATGATATCGATCTCCTGACCTCGTGATCTGCCTGCCTTGGCCTCCCAAAGTGCTGGGATTACAGACGTGAGCCACCGCGCCCGGCCCAGGTTCTCTTAATTCTTAATGCTGATACTACTTTTTTTTTTTTTTTGAGACGGAGTTTCACTTTGGTGGCCCAGGCTGGAGTGCAATGCTGTGATCTCAGCTCACTGCAATCTCTGCCTCCCGGATTCAAGCAATTCTCCTGCCTCATCCTCCCAAGTAGCTGGGATTACAGGCTCCCACCCCCATGCCCAGCTAATTTTTTTTTTTTTTTTTCCCAGTAGAGACAGGGTTTCATCATGTTGGCCAGGCTGGTCCTGAACTCCTGACCTCAGGCCATCCGCTCGCCTACCAAAGTGCTGGGATTTCAGGCGTGAGCCACCACACTCGGTCTGTTATTAATATTTCTTAACTTCTCATTGCTTTCAAACATTAAGCTGTCAACTTACAAGGAAGAAGCTGAAGCAAAATTAATGGAGCAGAGTTTCTTTGGGCCAAGCTTGAGGATTGCAGCCTGGGAGTATAGATTCAAGTTGCCCTGATATACACTCCAATTAGCAGTAGTTACAAGTAGATTTTTAAAGGGGGAAAAAAGAGGAAGTTCCTGATTTGTTTATCAAGAATTTACATTGAAATAACATCAGCTATTGATTGGCTATACATTGTTAAGCTGTGGGGTGTGGGTTATAGCATCTGCTGAGGCATTATTAGGTTAATTTACAGCTACTTGTGGCAATCGCAAGCTGTATCAAGAGATGAATACACAGCTCATAAAAGGGGTTGAGTGGGATGTTATTTCTGTCTGATTTTAACGCCTTTCTGGGCTTGATAATGTAAAATTCTCAGATAAAAATTCTTTTCTCAAGTCATGACTGCTTCCTTTCTGTAAGTCATGTGCCAATTATGGATCCACAATCAGTTTTCTCATACAACCCCATGGCTAAAGTAACTCAGTCAGCTGATTTGGCAGAATACACAACTAATAGCTCCCTAGTTACATTCACAGAGGTTCCTTTCTTACATGTTGACATCTCCTCACTGTGCTGTCAGGGACTAAGGAGGGTGCTAAGAGGTGGTTCCATTGGCAGCGGGATGCTTCTAAGTGTTTGACAACTGCTCTCTGAGAATAAAACAAAATAGAACACATTTTTTAAAAACCCCTGATATATAGGATTTCTGATTTCTATGGTTTTATTATTTTCATACTGTTACCAGAAAGGGGTCCTGATCCAGACCCTGAAAGAGTGTTCTTGGATCTCATGCAAGAAAAAATTTGAGGCAAATCCACAGAGTAAAAGTGAAAGCAGGTTTATTAAGAAAGCAAAGGAATAGGCCGGGTGCGGTGGCTCAAGCCTGTAATCCCAGCACTTTGGGAGGCCGAGACGGGCAGATCACGAGGTCAGGAGTTCGAGACCATCCTGGATAACACGGTGAAACCCCGTCTCTACTAAAAAATACAAAAAACTAGCCGGGCGAGGTGGTGGGCGCCTGTAGTCCCGGCTACTCGGGAGGCTGAGGCAGGAGAATGGCGTAAAAACCCGGGAGGCGGAGCTTGCAGTGAGCTGAGATCCGGCCACTGCACTCCAGCCTGGGCGACAGAGCGAGACTCCGTCTCAAAAAAAAAAAAAAAAAAAGAAAGCAAAGGAATAAAGGAATGACTGTTCCATAGGCAAAGCAGCCCTGACGACTGGTGGTTGCCCATTTTTATGGTTATTTCTTGATTATATGCTAAATAAGTGGTAGATTATTCATGCCTCCCCCTTTTAGACCACAGAGGGTAACTCCCTGACATTGCTAGGGCATTTGAAAACTGCCACGGTGCTGGTGGGAGTTTCTTTTAGTAGGCTAATGTATCATAATTAGCATAAAATAAGCAGTGAAGATGACCAGAGGTCACTCTGTTTGCCATCTTGGTCAGGGGGGGTTTTAGCTGGTTTCTTTACTGCAATCTTTTTTATCAGCAAGTTCTTTATGACCTGTATCTTGAGCCAACCTCCTGTCTCATCCTGTGACTTAGATTGCCTGTCTAGGAATGCAGCCCTGTAGGTCACAGCCTTATTTTACGCTATTCCTCTTCAAGGAAGATGGAGTTGCTCTGGTTCAAATGCCTCTGACAGTAGCATATTTGAGGGTGGCATATTTTGTCTCCTAACTGAACTCTTTTGTTCCTCTTCCTGCAAAACAATTCATTCCTGCCTTCTCAGCATTTTCTTGTCAGGGGTCTGGTCATAAAATCCTGAAATTGTATTCTTAAAAGAAACCATGTGGAGAAATGGAAAAATATTTTTCTACTATGCTTTTATTATAGTGTAGAAGTTTTAAAATATTACTTAGTATTACCTATATGAAAAATTTATGATGAATAACACTATTAAGTATGATATTAAAGTAGAATTAAAGCATCTGATTAAGTGGTAGAAAAAATCATAAGGCAAGAAACTCTGGATTCATATTTTGAAATATTTAAACAGGAAGTTTTGACGTGTCTTTTGAGTGAATGACAGTAAATATTTAGAATGCTACTATTATGGAAAGCTAATTCTATAATCAAACAACTTAAAAATTGGATTAAACAACTTGAAAATTAAACAACTTTAAATTTTCCTTTTTAAAATATGTTATATCTCAGATGTGTAGCCATTTAATATGCTAATATGTATACATGCAGCATTTCTAAAATCTACTGATTTCAGAACACATACCTCCTCCCCCAGTCTCCTGTGATTAGTTGTTTGGAAGGACCTCATTTTGGAATACATGCAAGTAATATATATTAGGGTAATTTTTTTCTAATTCATCCAACTTATTGCCATCAGCATCACTTGTAAACACAACATCTAATCTTTTTATTTCCCAGTTTTGAAATCTTTTTGTTTTACATTACTTAAAAGGTAATCTTTAACATGATATTTGAATTTTTTCACAGTTTGGCCCTAACCCCTACTTTTCCAGCTTTATACCTTTCATCTGGACCCCAACCCTTCTTAATATATTCCCTTTGCACCCTTGTCTTCCCACCCTACACTTTAACTACATTAGAGTATTTATGCAACCCCATTCATGTTTGTAAGCCTGATTCAAATGATGCCTCTTGGGCACGTCTTTTTTCTTCTTCTACTTTTTCTTTTTCTTTTCCTTTTCTTCCCTATCCTGGAAAGCCAGGAAAGTGTAATGTCATCTAATGACTCCTCTTGGAAATAATTCATCATGTCTTTGTTCCCATGGTACTTTGTCCACATTTCAGTTACAGTGCTTTGTGTATTCTATTTATTATTGTCTCTATGACCAGTGAAAGGCCTGAATGAAGACATTCCTATTGAAACCAGTAACTAAAATGCTATTTTCAAAACATGAAAAAAAAGTCTGTAAAATATTTGGGAAACTTCACTGAAACCCCGCTTTCCAGTTGAAAAATATTCAACACTGTTACATTTGTAGGTTTTACCTTTCATGTATAACTGTTTTCTCATCTCTTTAGCAAAATACCAGATATATGAAAGAAATAGAGACATTTAACAATATGAATTTATAGACATTAATATGTAGCATACTAATATTTTGTTTTTGTTAATATAAAAGTATTTAAAATGTTTTCTAAGAAGTTTTGGTAAAATAAGTACTAAATGTAATAATAGAAAAATAAAAACTAAATTCCTTTTAGTTTTGTCAGTTTAAACATATATTTAAGTAAATACATTTGTTGTAATCCTAGAAATTAGCAAGGATAAAGCAGGAAACAAGAGAAAAAGAAAATTTGGTTAAAGAAAAGATCAAGTTTTTGGAAAATGAGATTGGGAATAACACAGAATATGAGAAAAGAATTTCTGTGGCTGATCGTAAACTTTTAAAAAGTAGAACGGCATATCAAGACCATGAAACTAGTAGAATTCAGCTGAAGGGTGAGGTATGTCAACTAAAAAAGACTGGCTTTTATGTTCATGACAAATTACTATAAAATATAAAATAAGCATAAAGCTTTTCCTATGATGAAGAAACAGCTTCTAGCGTTTTGGGTTTTTTTTTTAATGTCTCTTTGTTTGTGGAACTTTTGGGATACTCTGATTAAGCCCCTAATTAAGCACCACGGGGTGCCATTCACATCACAGGTAAATGGTTTGCAAATATTTTCTTCCATTCTAGGCTGCCTTTTCATTTTACTGGTGGTTCCTTTTCCTTAAAGAAACTTTTTAGTTTGATGTAGTCCTGCATGTTTATTTTTGCTTTTGTTGCCTGTAATTTTGGTGTCAAATTCAAAAAATCATTACAGATACCAATGTCAAGCAGTTTTTCTCCTATGTTTTCTTTGAGAAGTTTTACAGTGTCAGGTCTTATAGTTAAGTCTTTAATCCATTTGGAATTAATTTTTGTATGTGGTACCAGAGAACAGCCCAATTTCTTTCTCTTTTTTTTTTTTTTTTTGCGTGTGGCTATCCAGTTTTCTTAACGCCATTGATTGAAGGGACTATCCTTTCCCCATTGTGTATTCTTGACACCTTTGCTGGAAATTAGTTGATCATATATGCATGAGTTTATTTCCGGGTTCTCTATTCTGTTCCATTTTTCTATGTGTCTGGTTTTTTTTGCCAGTACAGTCAGCCTTCCTTATCCATGGATTCTGCATGTGCAGATTCAACCAACAATTGATGAAAAATATTCAGAAAAGAAACCCAATAAAAATAATAATATAACAATACTTTAAAAGATATAAATTTTAAAAATATGAAAAGTGTTTACATAGCATTTACATTGTATTAGGTGTTATAAATAATCAAGAAATTATTTAAAGTATACAGGAGGATGTGCATAGGTTATATGCAAATACATGTCGTTTTATATAAGTGACCTCCACATCTGGTAGATTTTGGTATCTGTGAGGGATCCTGGAACCAATCTCCTGTAGATGCCAATGGATGACTGCATCATTTTGTTTTGATTAGTTTGGCTTTGTAATACAATTTTAAATAAAAAAGTATGTTGCCTCCAGCTTTGTTCTTTCTGCTTAAGATTACTTGAGCTATTTGGGATCTTTTATGGTTCCATATGAATTTTAGAATTCTTTTTCTATTTCAGTGAAGAATGACATTGGAATTTTGATATTGTATTGAATCTGTCAACCTAAATAACAGAGAGAGGCCCTCTAAAAATATTGAGCTTAATTAGGAATAAGCAGGGCATTTGAAAATCCAGTATATACAGGCTATGACAGATTATAGGCATATCTAGGGAGATAAAGGAAGGCAAAAGTTTTTAAAGGTAAAATGAGTAAGTTTACCTAAGTATTTTAAAAATAATAACCCTTGGCTATAGGAATCAATAAGGGTAGTGTCAGTCCAAGGTTGATCAGTCAGTTACTGGGCAGGTGTCTTGGTAGAAGGGTTTTTGTGCAACGTTGCAGTGGTCTTTATGTAAGCCTGTGGTTCTGGCAGTGTCTCTTGGGATAGCTCTTGTTATTGGGCAAATATGTGTGAGAACTCTGTCTTCATGGCCTTCCCTAGCTCAATTTTGTCAGGGTTTGACACAAGTGATTCCATTTTGATTTTGACAACTTTCTCAAATCTGTAGATCGCTTTGAATAGTATGAACATTTTAACAGTATTAATTCTTCCAACCCATGAACACAGGATATCTTTATGTCCTCTACAATTTCTTTCATCAATGTTTTATAGTTTTTAGTGTACAGATCTTTTTCTTCCTTTGTTAAATTTATTCCTAAATATTTTATTCATTTTGATGCCATTGTAAATGGGATTGTTTTCTTGATTTCTTTTTTTGGATTGCTTGTTGTAAGTGTATAGAATACAACTGGTTTTGTATATTGATCTTGTATCCAGAGACCTTGCTGAATGTGTCTGTTCTGAGAGTATTTGGTGGAGAGTTTAGGGTTTTTGCAAAGGTCCTTAATGAAAAAGAAAATTTGTATCTTGGATTTTCTGTTTTCATAATTTCGATTAATAGTAAAATGTAGTTTACTGTTGATTAACAGTAAAATGTAGTTATTAGGAGTCTGATGTATTAGAATCTTTTGAGATTTTTCAAATCCAATTAAACTTATAATTCTTATGAGCACATATATATTAGCTTATCTTGACTTTGGGGATGTGCTCTTTCTGAGCAGGTCTAGTGATATTAGACATTTCTGCATTTACTTTCAACACATATATGTTCTCTATAATTTTCTAGGATTATACAACAAAGCCGGTTACAATTTGGTATCAGATCAGTATGGAAATCTGTTTATATATTAAATATAAGAAAATGGCTACTATTTTTGTGGGTGTGATGTAGGTTAAAACTTAAAGTAGGCAGAATAAAACTCAGAAATGAAATTAAGTTATAAGATACAGAGTAAATATATAATTTCTGTCTGTTAACTAATAAATAGCTGGATTCTTTAAAAGCCACTGTGAATAGAACTTCCAGTGATTTAGAAGCTCTGAGGAAAAATATTTCCAAGATAAAGAAGGACATTCATGAAGAAACAGCAAGGTAAGCAAAAAGCTATTTAAATATGCTTATGATTAATTCTACTATATCTAGAAAATTATTAAATATTTAAGACTACTTGTTGGTTAAATAACTGCAAGATTTTAGCTACTACTTTTTTTTTTTTTTTTTTTTTTTGAGATGGAATCTCACCCTGTTGCCCAGGCTGGAGTACAGTGGTGCGATCTCAGCTCACTGCAAGCTCTGCCTCCCAGGTTCATGCCATTCTCCTGCCTCAACCTCCCGAGTAGCTGGGACTACAGGTGACTGCCAACACACCCAATTAATTTTTAATTTTTTGTAGTTTTTGTAGAGACAGGGTTTCACCATGTTAGCCAGGATGGTCTCGATCTCCTGACCTCATGATCCGCCCACCTTGGCCTCCCAAAGTGCTGGGATTAGAGGCGTGAGCCACCGTACCTGGCTAGCTACTACATTATTAAACCTAAAAAAATTTTACTCGTATTTTCATCACAAAGACTCAGTAGCCATATTTTTATGGTCTATTAAATATGTAGTGGTAATAAAAAGGTTTACAGCAAAAAACCCCTTCAAGTTATACAAATAAATATTAGGATAAACTATTATTTGTTTGTATTAAATGCTTTTTAGGCACGTTTTCTATCTTGTGATAAACCTTCTTCAGGTTACAAAAAACTAAAAATCATAATGAGAAAATACAAACAAAATTAAAGGAGATAACTGAGAAAACCATGTCTGTAGAAGAGAAAGCTACTAATTTGGAAGATATGCTAAAGGAGGAGGAAAAAGATGTGAAGGTAAAGTTTAGTTTTAATTTTTTTAAAATCATAGAAAATTTAGCAACAGTAAATTAATTAGACTCAGGATCGGAGGATGAGGAGGTCTTGTAAGAAGCTCTGCTTTTTGGTATGATCACATTTATAATCTGGTTTTGGACTTTTGATGCATTGCTTCTGAAGTTATTCTCAGTCTCCTCTCTTCTTTTCTTCTTCTTCTTCTTTTTTTTTTTTTTTTTTTTGAGATGAAGTCTCGCTCTTGTCGCCCAGGCTAAAGTGCAATGGCAAAATCTCAGCTCACTGCAACCTACACCTCCCAAGTTCAAGAGATTCTCCTGCCTCAGCCTCCCGAGTAGTTGGGATTACAGGTGCCTGCAACCATGCCCGGTTAATTTTTGTATTTTTAGTAGAGATGGGGTTTCACCATGTTGGCCAGGCTGGTCTTGATCTTCCTGCCTCGGCCTCCCAAAGTGCTGGGATTACAGGTGTGAGCCACTGCACCCGGCCAGCCTCCTCTCTTCTTAAACTACTAATTTTGATGTCTTTGTATTTATTTAGTTTTTATTTTATTTTATTATTATTTTTTTGAGACTGAGTCTCACTCTGTCCCCCAGACTGGAGTGCAGTGACATGATCTTAGCTCACTACAACCTCCGCCTCACAGGTTCAAGCGATTCTGCTGCCTCAGCCTCCTGAGTAGCTGGCATTACAGGCACGTGCCACCACACCTGGCTAATTTTTGTATTTTTAGTAGAGATGGGGTTTCACCATGTTGGCCAGGCTGGTCTCAAGCTCCTGACCTCAAGTGATCTACCATCCTCTACCTCCCAAAGTGCTGGGGTTACAGACATGAGCCACCATGCCTGGCTTGGTGTCTTTTTAAAAAAGTAGCTCCCCCACTGTGCCCTGGATTCCATTCCTTCCCAAAGCCTACTGTATCTGTGTCCCTGCCATCATCCATATATCTATTAGTCTATTGCATATAAATAGCTTGAAAAGTGGCTTTGTTTTACAACTGATTTCTACATGATTATCACTGTTTTTTTGGTAATCAAATTCCCATCATCATCTACATTTCTGATTTGTACTTCTTTGTCATCTACTATCTCTTTAACACCTTAAAATCTGGCAAATTTTCTTGGTAAATGGCCTTTGAAATGTTATCACTTTGCTAACTCTACTGGCACCCTCTTCTACCTCAGTCTTTTTGGCATGTTGATGGCATTAAAGCCAATTTTCGAGGAACTGGAAAAGGCTGGTGCACCATTTCCTCTTTGAAAACTTCAAAGTGAACTATAAGTGTGAACTTTAAGTGTGACCTGATACTACTTCTTGCTTTTACGCATTTCGGGGGGTTGAAAAACAGGTAGTTGAAGATGGCGGCAAAATCTCCCAATATGAGGCTTATATCTCATCTGGCTCCGCTTATATTTGGATGGGATCCAACTTCCTCAGTGTGCTGTAAAATTTCTAAGTAATAAAATCATGCTGCAGTCTTGACATGAATGGTATTCAAATTACACATTATTTTTTAAAAGTTTTGGTGTTTTTTTCCTAAGAGCATGATTCCCTGTAACAGATGATATGTATTAGTAGTTATCAGAAACTTGTAAACATTGTGAAATTTATATGAAATAGACCTTTTCATCACAGAGAATTAAAAACTTCACACATTTTTGAAGAACTAGCTAAATTAGAAAAATTAATATTAGTAGCAGGGTGTACTGATTGTTTTTTCAGCAGGGCTGTGTTCATAGTTTTGGGGTTTTCTTCATTGCTGTTGGTTTTTGTTTGTTTGAAAAAATCCCAACCCTATCTTTTTTGGAGATATACTGTGTTATTCACTACTAAGCATTGACTTTAAAATTTTGCCAGGCAATCTTTGAGAAGATCTTAAATCCATTGAAAATTGTCTATTATATGTAAAATAATGCATTGAATATCAGATTATATTTCTTGTTTATGCGAATATTTAAATGTACCAGTCACAGACTTGTTCTCTGTCATATTCCGGTTTGTTGGTTGCTAAAGGAAAATATGCTTATTTGGGTATAAGATCACAGAGGCAAATTATTTCAGCATTTAAGAATGATAATTTTCAATTGATCATGGCATGGTAGATCAATTTAAAGCCTAGAACACATTGGTCGTGAGGCTTCCAGGACAAGACAGGTTTGCTTCCTGAGAGAGGAGCAGTGGGATGGGGGACTCATTTCTATTTCCTAGAGCTGCACATGGTAGAGAGGCCAACTGGAGGCAAAGAGTGAGTGACAGGTAGCTCCTGTAGTGTGCTGGGGCCAGCTCCTACCAGCTTACAAGAGCCAATAGTTAAATTTTTAGAAATTTTCCTAAATACACCTATGATTAAAAATGAAAATATATAAAATCACAGTTAAATGAATGGCATTTACAAAAAAAGTAATACATACTCAGCACTCATTACTTCCAAATATTTTATTATTCTGTGCTCTTAAGGTTACTTATGTCTGTTTTATCTGTATGTTGGAAATAGCACAAAATGGTCTGCTTCTGTGAATTTCTTCCCAACTCTGCCTTTAGTGGAATCATGTTAGTAGCATGAAATTGGCCATAGTGGGAGTATTTATACCATGGAAATCAGATTCTCCCCCTAGCCTCTCATCTCCTGGAGAGATGATGATTAAACATTTACCTGCTTACCACTGGATAGTGCCTGAAAGGTGGGAGATTGAATGACGTGATTTCTTCTCCATAGCACCCTCAAGACTTTAGTAAACTCTGTGAATGTACAGGCTGTATGTTTCCAGTGGACTTTATTTTTTGAGGAAATCAGTGGAATGGCCAACTGCTAGGCTAGGGGAGCATGGGATGAAATTAAGATGACAGGTCAAGGTGTATGACACAGGTATAAAAACTACCCTAGTCTACTAGAATAGAGTAGACCATAAGAAATGTTAGGGACTTGTTAAAATTGTGGGAAGAGCTTTATCTTCTAAGGGGCTAAAATGGTGGAGGGTTCAAATTTATTTGAGTTTCTAAGTTATTATGTTCATATGAAATACAACATTTCGGTATATTTAATTTCATTAATCACTTCCTTATTATCAGGATGTAGATATTCAACTGAACCTCATAAAAAATGTGCTGTTTAAGAAAGCTCAGGAGTTACAGACTGAGACAATGAAAGAGAAAGCGGTTTTATCAGAAATTGAAGGAACTCGTTCCTCTCTGAAACATCTCAACCATCAGTTACAAAAACTGGATTTTGAAACCTTGAAGCAGCAAGAAATTATGTACAGTCAGGTAGATATTATTTTATGAATATCTTCCATATTGATTTATTACAGTTGTGATGGTCAAGATACACCATGTTCTAATAAAACAAAGAATTCTAAGTACTCTTGTGGAGGACAGACAGATGCTGAAGGTGAGACATCATGTTAGTTCAGTAGTAGGGTGAGGGAGCCTTAAAAGTTATTTTTTTCCTCTCAGTCTGAAATAAACAGGCAAGAGGAGAGAGAACTCTAGTTAGAGTGAGAACGTTGTTTTAAAGGAACCTGAGACATTTGCATCCAGAGTAAAACAAAAGAAGGCCTGAGATATCTGAAACTGAGAAAAAGTGTATGTTGATTCTTAGTTATGCACCACCACCCTCACTCCCATGCTAATAGAGTAAAAGCATTTTTTTTTCAGTTTTTCCTTATTTTGTTCTATTTATATATTTGTGTTAATGTCTTACTATTCTCCATCCCTACATCTTAATTTTCTCATCTAATACATATTCTTAGTTTTTAAAAATTACAGATGTTAAAATATAATATTAAGAATAATTAATTCGATGTTATTTGAACTTTTCATGGCTAACAATTAGTGACTACCTGTTTTGTATCCCTTAGATAATGTGCCCTCAGGAATCCCAATTCATGTAAATCCAGTGAATTTACTGAGACTCCATCATGGTAGTATGATAAACGTCCCCCAACTTTGTCATATTTTCAGAAGATTATTTCTGTGTCTATCATGGACCTTGATTGTTGAGATACAGTTTATTTTTGTTCCTCTTAGAGTGAAAAGGATTTTATCCTGAATTACTGAAAAACTAAAGTGACTTTATTACATGATAATGCCCAGTCCAAACTCATAAGAAAGTATTCACTTTGTTTTTACACTTATAGAAATGCTTTTGTTTGCTTCTTTGTAATAACTTTTTTTTTTTTTTTAACTGTAACAGGATTTTCACATTCAACAAGTGGAACGGAGAATGTCACGGTTAAAGGGAGAAATTAATTCAGAAGAAAAACTAGCCCTTGAAGCAAAAATTGTTGAACTTAAGAAGTCTTTGGAAGAGAAAAAATCTACATGTGGCCTTTTGGAAACACAGATCAAGAAGCTTCATGTAACTTAGCCAAAATACATTTTATGTTTCAAATATCCTAGTCATTCTGTTTTAAGACTTGTTCCTAAGACTACTTTGAATAGGGTGATTGCCAGTCTACACACATATATAACAAATGTATGAACAATGTTCTTATTTTTGTACTACTAGTGTGTAATGTTACCATTGATGATGCATTTAGTATATGCTAAATATTGTATGACATGCCTCTAGTATTTTATTTCATATAATTCTTACAAATGTGAGGAAGATACTATTATCTGTTTTATAGAGTAAGTAATTTGTCCAGGTTATACAGCTAGTACACAGAGAACGATGATTTGACCCCTCCTGCATTTGACTTCTAAATACTCTTATTTAAGAGTACACTGTTTAGAACATTGATAAGTTCTAGTTTTCTATTTTATAACTGCCATAAGAAATAACTTGATTGCCCTTTGTCTTTAAAACACCATCTAAAAAGAAACTGCTCTTTAATGAGTCAGCAGTTGTTATTCAAATCTTTACTTAGTTATAATATTTGAAATGATTGGATTCTGTTAATAAAGTAAGAATGTCTTCATTTTTAGGAATTTTATTATGTTTATTGTAATATAAAAACTGTGTTAAAGTTTGACTAGAGAGTAAAAGTGAGAAACTGAGCATGGACCTGAATGGGGTGAGAACTTAGCAGGGTCTAAATGTTATTTACCACTGGAAAGACTATTGATGTATCCTCTGGTGGTTATAAAAAGAATTGCCCTATCCTTGAGGGCTGCAAAAGGTGGAGAGGTATTACTTATTTTTTTCTCTTATTTTAAGAAGACAAAATTTTGGTTTGGAGTAGTTTGTAGTCTGAGGAAATATTTTAAAACGGTTATCTTTGCTTAGTGGGGAAAAACACTGGTTTTTGGATCAGATAGAACTAGTTTTAAATTTCAAGGCTATACCACTACTACTATTTTAACTTTTCTGAGCTCTAGTTTACTCGTCTATTAAATGGGGGAAAATTATTATTTTAGGACATTTGGGAGAACTAGAAGCAATTTATATCTTAGCACAATACTTTAGTAGGTACTCAGTATGTGGTATTGTTTTGATTATTTAGAATATGAGAATATTAATGCTATACAATGTTAGAGGTATGACTTTGTTCCTTGCCCCGGGCCTGGAGTGTGTCTGTTTTGCTGTGTGGGGATGGTTATAGTTCTTCCCCCTTTGAACTACTCTGACTGCTCCCTCTATCATACCACTGTCAAGTGCTTATGCCTATTCCAACTCTGGTTTTAACAGAGAGATATGTAAATTAATAGAAATGTAAGTGAATTAATAAATTATATTAAAGCTAGTTAGCCTTTGGTCATTATGAAGAGCTGCTCTTTTCAATAGTAGCAACAGATTGTAAAGTCATCCTGTATGCCCTCTCACATGCCACTCCATCTAATTTTACATACAGAAACTAGTTTCTTCAAGTTGAAAATCACATTGTTTTAACTCTTTTTCTCAAATTTAATTTC
Source organism: Macaca nemestrina (assembly GCF_043159975.1). Classification (NCBI taxonomy): domain Eukaryota; kingdom Metazoa; phylum Chordata; class Mammalia; order Primates; family Cercopithecidae; genus Macaca; species Macaca nemestrina. Next base: position 93,599,316 of record NC_092126.1, on the reverse strand, counting down.
ATAAAATCACATTTTTATGCAACAAATTTCCTTCTTACTATCTTGCTGAAATCTTAGGTCCCAATACTTCAGAGAAATACAGGCAATTAAAAAGACAGGAGAGGAGGAACTGATGGAGGGAGGAAGAGAGAGAAAGAGATCTTGGAACTGGAAAGTTCAGATTCAGGAAACAAGGGAATAAGAGCATAAACCTTATTCTGGGTTCTGGGTGGAAAGAGAGATATAAATAGGTATAAAACTAGAAAACTGGTATCTGCGTATGTATGATCTATTTATGCATATGATGGAATTGGATCTAACCAAACATTTTTCTCTTTAGCAATATGCAGTTTTGTATGCAATTTAATAATAGCTGACATTTACAGGGAAGTTCTATGTGTCAAGCACTGTTATACACAAGCTTTGACAGTAACATCTTTAATCTTCACAATAATGCAGGAAGGTAGGAACTGTCCTCATCTCCATTTTAGAGATGAGGAAACTGAGGAAGAGTACATCATACTAGGGTCAGATGGCTAGTATGTGATTAAGGCCATCTGATTCTAAGAGCTGGTACTCTTAAACAGCACCCTATGCTTTCTCAGACTGTTGATGTCCTTACTATCTGGGACTTGCATAGAATCAAACAATGAACTCCAGTATGGGAGTGGTGAACCATGTAATGAGCCAGTGTATGCTCCCATCTCCTCATAAATGGCAGTCCCCTAACACAGTCAGCCCTCTGTATCCACAAGCTCCACATCTGCAGATTCATCCAACTGCAGACTGAAAATACTAAAAAAAAAATGGGTGATTTGCGTCTGTACTGAAAATGTACAGACCTTTTTCTTGTCATTATTCCCTAAATGATACAGTATAACAACTATTTATATAACATTTACATTTTATTACATAAGTAATATAAAGATAATTTAAATTATACAGGAGGATGCATGTAGATAACATGCAAACACTGCTATTTTATATAAGGGACTTGAACATCCATACCTTTTGGTGGTGGTAGTGCTGTTGTCCTGCAACCAATCCCCAGAGAATACTGAGGGATGACTGTGATTCATTAGGTTGAACTGGAAGTATATATTTCCTAGAATTACTGAACTCATACTAAATCCAAAACATCAATTGATAAAAACGAAAATGTTCCTATGTGACTATCCATGTATATTATATTAGAGACATAGCAGGAAGAGAGATAATAAAACATAGGATTATTATAAATATCTGAGTATATAATTTATGTAAGATACATATGATACAGTATGTATTTAATACTTTTGTTAATATTTTAAACATACATTTATATATCTTTTTTCTTTTTGCAGAATGATCTTTATTTTATCAAGAAGTCATATAGTAAAAACAGTGAAGAAAAACAGTGTCTTATGACCAAAATAAATGAACTAAACCTTTTCATTGACAGATCAGAGAAAGAACTTGATAAAGCCAAAGCTTTTAAGCAGGTGCAGTAAAATTGTATGCATATATAGTATTGAAAACCATGTTTCCATGTTAATTATAGACAAATGAAAAAATATAGCAAATTATGAAAAAGAAAATGTCACTATAATCATTATACCCAATATAAACAGTGTTAAAGTCTGTTATTTCCCTCCAGTCTTTTAAGAAATTTGGCTTTTTATGTTGTATTTAAAAAACTTCTATATATCATATGTATCCTAAAACATTATTCAAAAACATATTTGAAGGCTTTCTATAAGTCCATTGCATGAAGTTACCATAGTATATTTAACCATCCCCTATTTTTTAGATTTTTGTTTCTTTCCAATGCTTGGCTATTGTAATAGTATTACATGTATAATGCAGTTGTTCAATTAGTTGTTCATTGTATAGTTCTATTCAGTTAGTTCCTTTGGATAAATTCCTAGCTATATAATTATGGTTCAGAAAGAAATGAATATTTTTAGTGTCTCAAAACTATTTTTAAGCCCAATTCTCTACTAGAGGGTAGCTACCATTAATACTCCTATCAGTAGTGTGTAAGCATTCTATTTTATTCACTACCACTGAGGCTGGATGTCCTAATTTAGAAAATTGTTGCCAATTTGATAGTCAAACATGGTATCTCTTTGTTTTAGTCTGCATTTTTAAAATTGGTGGTTTAAAAATATTTTAATGATAAATTTTCAAACATTTATGTTTAAATAAAAATGTTTAAAACACTTTTCTCTGTTATGTCATGTTCCATATTTTTTTTCTTTGGAGCTCTAGTTTGTATTCTTGGCCCATTTTTCCACTGGGAGGTTTACATATGTAAATTATAAAAATTTGTCATATGTAAAAATATTATCTCTGTCATAAATATTGTAAATATTTTCACCATTTACCTTTACGTTTTTATTCAGTGTTTGTGACATAAAAGTTTTTTTAAACATCAAAATCTTTTAGTTTTATTTTCTTTTTAATTTTTATGCTTAGAAACTTCTTGGTTACACTACAAATCAGACAAATGTTTACTATTTCTAGTAGTTACATTGATTTCATCTCTTAAGATTTTTCATTCATCTAGAATATATTTTTGATGCACGTGAGATGTAAGTATCTAATCTCTCCAAATGAAAAGCTATGTTTATAAAACAGTAAAATCTTATATTCTGGAGTGTTTTTCTTCTGGGGTTTCTATTCTGAAAATTGATTGATATGTGTACTCTTATGTCTTAAAATAAAAATATATTTCCACATTATTTTGTGAGATTCAGAGTATAAAAATGGCCATTCATAGGGCTTTATGTTTTTTGGATAGTGTAAGTTTAATTTCAGGAATAACTTCTTCCCTTTGTTTTTTATAATAGCAAAGCTTGACTTTAAAATTGAATTATAAAAAAGATTTGGAATAACTATAAACCCTTTTCTTAAAAAAAAAAAGGCTATGACTCTGATCAATTTAATTTTAGCCCTAGTTAATATTTTAGTCAATGGTTAAATTAGAAAAATATATATTTTCAAGTTTTACTTATATAGCCATAAAAGGAAAAATATTTTGGTTTTGCAATAAAAAATAATTTCAATATTTGACCATTTTGTTATGTTGATAGGATTTGATGATAGAGGACAGTCTTTTAAAACTTGAAGTTAAGCGTACTCGAGAAATGCTTCACAGTAAGGCAGAAGAAGTTCTTTCCCTAGAAAAAAGAAAACAGCAATTATACACAGCAATGGAAGAGCGAACTGAAGAAATTAAGGTTCATAAAACAATGCTTGCATCACAAATAAGATATATTGATCAAGAACGGGAAAACATAAGGTAATTTTTAGTTTTAAAACTGCTGAGGAATTAAAAAAAAAGGGAGGGTGATGTCAGGAGAACTGGCTGTGCATCTTTTTCATATTCATTTGAAATGGCTTTTCATATAAGAAAGACATAGGGCATGTTATAGCCATAAATCTAGGCTCTTCTTTTGGTTAATTCTTCATTCTTTAGGCTGTCCCTTTTACATTAAGATCACTAATCTACTTGGAATTACTTTTTATGTATGGTTTTTGATAAAGTCCAATAACATGTCTTTTTAAAAATAGATATTCAGTAGCTGCATCTATTGAAGTGATTTTACCACAGAGATTTTGTACATCTTTTATAAGATTATTTCTGGCTACATGTTTTTTCTTTAATGTTACTGTCAATTTCATTTTTGGATTGTTGCTGGAAAGTAGAAATGCAGTTAATTTCTGCATATTAAGTATTCAGCAACCTTGCTTAACAATCAATCTTGTTCTAACAATCAGTAGATTCTAATTTTCTATAAACTGTATTTCATTTATATTATTTTCAAATAATAATGTTTTATTTCTTGCTTCCCAATCTTTATAACTTTTCTTTTTTCCCTAGTTCAATACTGAAGAGCAGTGTTGATTACAGGTATACTTGTCTTGTTACCTGATCTCAAAGGGAAAGCTTTCGTTGTTTTTGCATTAAGTATAAGGTTTACTGTTGTTTATTTCTATTTTTTAGATACCTTTTACCATATTAAGTGAGCTCCTATCTATTTTTATCCTTTACTAAGAGGTTATTTTGTTTAATCAAGAATGGATGTTGACTTTTATTATATGCTTTCTCAGCACTTATTGACAAGATGTAGCTTCTTCAATCTGTTAATGTGTTTAATCATATTGATCAATTTTTCAGTCAAACCAACCTTACATTCTAGAAAAAACCCAACTTGTCTGTTTCATATTGTCTTTGCATACATCTAGATTTTGTTAGGGAATATTTTAATACAATTTTTGCATCCATGTTCATGACCCATAATTCTCCTTGCTCTACTGTCCTTGTCAGGTTATCAGGCTATTAAGGTTATGTCTGCCTTCATAAAATGACTTTTGTGTATTTTCTTATTTTTCTGTACATGGAATATGTTTCTAAGAGAGTGGAATTATATCTTTTTTTGTCTTTCAAAGACCTCACTGGAAAAAAAAGACACTGGGAGCCCGAAGTTTTCTATGGGGGAACATTTTCAACTATTGGCTTATATACTGGTTATAGGACAATGCAGATTTTGTATTTATTATTGATTCTGTTTTGGCAAATTATATTTTTTCTCTAGGAAAAATTTTCTATATTCAAATTTTCAAATTTATTGCCAGTTATTTATAATGTATAAATTATAAACAGTTGTTTATAATTTTATTATTTAATAGTTGTAGTATTTTTAGAGATGACTTCTTTTATATTCCTGACATTGGTTATTTGTGCATTCTTTTGGGGTAGGATAATTCTCACAAGTTAATCAGTTTTAACATTATTTGGAAAGAATCTTATTGGTATCTTCTACTGTCCATTATTTCATTAGTTTCTGATCTTGCCTTTACTACTTTTTCTTTCTTTTATATGGGTTTTTAATGTTCTTTTCCTAAATTCTTCAGATGCTTAGCTTATTAATTTTCAGCTTCGAAGTCTGAAAAAAAACCCTCTGAGTATTATATTAGCTGCATCCCACAAAAAAATAATACTGCCATTTTTTTCTTTTTCGCCTTTCCTGTCTTTCAATTGTCATAGACTTTACTTTTTAAACTTTATTGAGGTATACTTGAGATATATAAGTTGCACATATTTAAAGTGTACATTCGATAGGTTTTAACATATGTAATATACCAGAGAAACTATCACCACCATCAAGATAAGGTATCCATCACCCCTACAAGTTTCCTTGTACCCCATTGTAATTCCTCCCTTCAGTCCTTCCCCAGTGTTTCTCTCTCCAGACAACTGATCTGCTTTTCATCCATATAGTTCGGATTGCATTTTCAAGAGTTTTATGTAAATGGAATCCAATAGTAGGTCTGCCTTTTGTCTGGCTTTTTTCATTCAGCATAATTATTTTGAAATTCACCCATGTTGTGTATATCAATATACATTCCTTTTTATCAGGGGTTGACACACTTTTTCTCTAAGAGCTAGGTGAGTAACTTACAGTTCCTTGCAGGCCATATAGTCTTTATTTTTTAATTTTTTCCTAAAATTTTATTTCAATAATTTTTGGAAAACAGGTGGATTTTAGCTACACAGATAAGTTCTGTAGCAGTAATCTGAGATTTTGGTGTATATGAACCCAAGCAGTGTACACTGTACTCAAAGTCCTTTATCCCTCAGGTCCCTCTCACATTCCACCCCCTACAGGTCCCCAAAGTCCATTTTATCATTTTTATGCTCTTCCATCCTCATAGCTTAGCTCCCGTTTATAAGCGAGAACATAACAATATTTGGTTTTCCATTCCTGAGTTACTTCACTTAGAATAATGGAGTCCAACTCCATCCAAGTTGCTGCAAATGACATGATTTTGTTTCTTTTTGTGGCTGAGTAGTATTCCATAGTGTATTTTCTTTATCCACTTGTTGGTTGATTGGCATTTAGGCTGCTTCCAGTCATTGTTTTAATAACTCAACTTACTCAACTCTGTCATTGTGGACTGAAAGCAGCCATGACAATATGTCAAAAAATGAGCATGGCTATTTTCCAATAAAACTTTATGAATATTGTAATTTTAAATTTTCATGAAATATAATTCTTTTATTTTTCTAATCACTTAAAAATTTAAAAGTCATTCTTTGCTTGTGGGCTATCCAAAAACAGGTGGCAGGCAAGATGCTTTGCTGACCCTGGCTTTCTCTGGTTAAATAGGAGTATTCCATTACACGTGTTTCCTCCAGTTTGTTTATACATTTACCTGCTGATGGACATTTGAGTTCTTTAAAATTCTTAGCTATTATAAACAAGGTGCTATGAACATACATGTTCTTGGTATGAATATATGCTTTCTTTTCTCTTGGATAAATACTTAGGAGTAAAATTGCTGGATCATGTGGTAGGTATATAACTTTTCAGGAAACATTAAGAAATTGCCATGTATTCATTATTTCTGTCTTTCCAGCTTTTCATTATTTTTACTGAATTTTGTTTTGCCTTTTATTTGGAAAGTAAACATTCTAATTTTAATTATTTTGTTGGTTATTCTTAGATTTAAAAGAAACTTTAATCATTTTTGTATGAATATTGAAAATTGATTAGTTTCTATTATTTTCCCCTTCCTAAAAATACTTTTAGCATCTTTTACCTCTTCTTTTCCTCTTCCCATCTTTCACATATTGTTGAAATACTGATGATAGTCTCTTGCCATTGTTTTTAATATTATGTCTTTACTTTTTAAAAAACTCCTTAATGTGCACTAAGCTGTAGATACAAATGTCAGCAATAATTTAAAATTACCTATGTGTTTTGTTTCTTGATTTAATTTTTTTTTCATGTATCCCTTGTCATCATTCTATTTTCTTGGATTTCATTTTCTGGAGTATGATTTTGAATGTTTTTTCAAACTGATGTTTTCTGAAACTTTGCAGTCCTTGTATGTTTAATATATATTTATTCTCCCTTAAACTTGAATGTCAGAACATTGTAAAGCATTGACTACAGTGTTGTTTATGAGAAGTCTGATTATAGATTAATGACATTTATTTTGTAGGGAAACTGGGCTTTGTTTTCTTTCTGGAAGCTTTGGGACACTCTATCCTTGGTGTTTCATAATTTTCTTGTATGTTTCTGGGTGTTTTGTCATTTTAAAGTTTCTCTTGCTTTACCCTTCCTGGGTGAACTCTTTCAGTGATTTAAAAAAAAAAAATCTTAGGTTCAGCGGTACACGTGCAGGTTTGTTATATAGGTAAACTTGTCATGGGGGTTGGTTATACAGATTATTTCATTACCCAGGTACTAATCCTAGTACCCAATCGTTATTTTTTTTTGTTTCTATCCCTCCTTTCACTCTCCACCCACCAACAGGTCCCAATGCCCATTGTTTTCCTCTTTGTGTCCATGAGTTATCATTTAACTCCCACTTATAAGTGAGAATGTGCCGTGTTTGGTTTTCTGTTCCTGCATTAGTTTGCTAAGGATAATGGCCTCCAGCTCTATCCATGTTCCCGTGAAACACAGTATCTTATTCTTTTTTATGTTGCATTGTATTTCATGGTGTATATGTGCCACGTTTTTAAAATCGAATCTGTCACTGATGGGTATTTACTTGATTCCATGCCTTTGCTACTGTGAATAGTGCTACAATGAACATTTGTGCACATGTGTCTTTATGGTAGAATGACTTATATTCGTTTGGGTATATACCCAGTAATGGGATTCCTGGGTTGAATGATACTTCTGCTTTTAGTTTTTTGAGGAATCACCACATAGCTTTCCACAGTGGCTGAACTAATTTACATTCCCAACAATATTGTATAAGCATTCCTTTTTCTCTGCAACCTCACCAGCATCTGTTATTATTTTTTTTTTTTGACTTTTTAATGGTAGCCATTGTGACTTGTGTGAGATGGTATCTGTGGTTTTGATTTGCATTTTTCTAATGTCTATTGAGCTTTTCTTCATATGCTTTTTGGCACATGTAGGTCGCCTTTTGAAAAGTGTTCATGTCTTTTGCTCACTTTTTAATATGGCTGTATTTTTTTCTTGTAAATTTGTTTAAGTTCCTTATAGATGTTGGATATTAGACCTTTATCAGATGCAGAGCTTGCAAAAATTTTCTCCCATTTTGTAGGTTGTCTGTTTTCTCTGTTGATAGTTTATTTTGCTGTGCAGAAGCTTTTCAGTTTTAATTATATCTATTTGTCACTTTTTTTTTTTTTTTTGTGATTGCTTTTGGCATCTTCATCATGAAATCTCTGCCTTTTTCTCTGTCCAGAATAATATTGCCTAGGTTGTCTTCCAGGGTTTTTATAGTTTTGGGGTATTACGTTTAAATATTTTATCCATCTTGATTTTTGTATGTGGTGTAAGAAAGGGGTCCAGTTTCAATCTTGTGCATATGGCTAGCCAGTTATCCCAGCACCACGTATTGAATAGCAAATCCATTCCCCATTGATAGTTTTTCTCAGTTTTGTTGAAGATGAGATGGTGGTAGGGATGCAGCCTGATTTCTGGGCTCTCCTGCTGCATTGGTCTGTATGTCTGTTTTTGTACCAGTACCATGTTGTTTTGGTTACTGTAGCCCTGTAGTGTACTTTGAAGTTGGGTAACGTGATGCCTCAAGCTTTATTTTTGTTTAGGACTGCCTTGGCTACTCAGACTCTTTTTTGGTTCCATATGAATTTTAAAATGTTTTTTTCCTAGTTCTACAAAAATGTCACTAGTAGTTTGACAGAAATAGCATTGAATCTGTAAGTTGCTTTGGGCAGTATGGCCATTTTAATATTGATTCTTCCTATCCATGAGAAATCAGCTTTCTGCTGATTTCCTTGAGCAGTGTTTTGTAATTCTCATTGTAGAGATCTTTCACCTCCCTGGTTAGCTGCATTCATAGGTATTTTATTCCTTTTGTGTTGTGTAATGGGATGGCGTTCCTGATTTGGCTATTGGCTTGGCTGTTGTTGGTGTATAGGAATGCTGGTAATTTTTATATGTTGATTTTGTATCCTGAAACTTTGCTGAAGTTTTCTATCAGCTGAAGCAGCTTTTGGGCTGAGACTATGGGGTTTTCTAGATATAGAATCATGTCATCTGCAAACAAGGATTTAGATGCTCTTTCATTCTCTTTCCTGACTGCTCTGTCCAGGACTTCTGATACTATGTTGAGTAAGAGTGGTGAGAGAGGGCATCCTTATGCTGGTTTTCAAGAGGAATGCTTCCAGCTTTTCTCCCTTTACTATCGTGTAGGTTTGTCATAGATGGCTCTTATTATTTTGAGCTATGTTCCTTCAGTACCTAATTTATTGAGACTTTTTAACATGAAGAGGTATTGAATTTTATCAAAAGCCTTTTCTACATCTATTAAGATAATCATGTCATTTTTGTCTTTAGTTCTGTTTATGTGATGAATCAAATTTATTGATTTGTTTATGTTGAACCACTGACAGCTTGCCCCATGCACCTTGAAAAGCCGCAGGCACTCAATGTCAGCCCATGAAAGCAGCCACAGGGGCTGTACCCTGAAAAGCCACAGAAGCAGAGCTACCCAAGGCCTTGGGAGCCCACCCCATGTATCAGTGTGCCCTGGATATGAGACATGGAGTCAAAGGAGATTATTCTGGAGCTTTAATGAGTGCCCTGCCAGGTTTTGGACTTGCATGGGGCTTGTGGCCCCTCTGTTTTGGCCAACTTCTCCAATTTGGAACAGGAACATTTACTTAATGCCTGTACCCCCATTGTATCTTGGAAGCAACTCACTTATTTTATAGGCTCATAGATGGAAGGGACTTGCTTTGTCTCAGATGAGACTTTGGACTTGGACTTTTGAGTTAATGCTGGAGTAAGACTTTGGGGGATTGTTGCGAAAGTATGATTGGTTTTGAAATGTGAGGACATGAGATTTGGGAGGCACCAGGGCAGAATATGGTTTGACTCTGTGTCCCCACCCAAGTCTCATCTCCAACTGTAATCCTATGTCGAGGGAGGGACGTGGTGGGAAGTAATTGGATATTGGTGGTGGTTTCCCCAGTGCTGTTCTCATGACAGCGAGTTCTCACGAGATCTGATGGTTTAAAAATGTTTGGAAGTTTCCCTCTCTTGCTTTCTCCTGCTGCCTGGTAAAGATGCTGCTGCTTCCCTCTTGCCTTCCATCATGATTCATGATTATGTTTCCTGAGACCTCCCCAGACATGTGGAACTGTGAGTCAATTAAATCTCTTTTGTTGTAAATTATCCAGTCTCAGGTAGTATATTTATAGCAGTTTGAAAATGGACTAATACAATGGTTATTCCTTTAACTGTGGTGTAGACAGAGTACAGTCAACAGACTTCTTTTCTGGATGTTTTCACAGGGCCAAGGCTTTGTGTGGGGTCTTTATTTGTAGTTGACTTCTTATCTTTGGTTTCACAGGAGGATATGTTAGAAAGTTATTTTTGGTGCTGAAGCTTTGGAGTGTGATCCAATAGGTGGTGCTTAGGTGTAGTGGTCAGTAGGTAGGCTCTTGCTTGGCTGTGTGGCTCCTCTATATTTCCTCACAGTTGCATCATGCTCTTTCTCAATGCTCTGTAAGTGTGGGCTCCTCTCTCACCTGAGTGCTGGCTGTAGATCATGGCTTGGTATTACTGGGCTGCCCACCACAGCTCTGGGGTGATCTCAGGGTTTATGTTTCTTTCCCAACTTGGAGGCAGCAGAGGAAGGTACCTTAGTAATGGTTGTGGCTGAGGGTCTTTTGGTTGTCTCCTGAGGGCTTCATCCCAGAGAGGTGCAGGTCAGCAATCACTGAGTGCAATAAAGCCAGGATGAGGTGGTCTGTGCTATGGGCCCAAGCTGGGGACACCTTGCCTGGTGATGAGCAGTAGCGGTTTATGTGATCCATGGGAGATGGACTGGCTTCCTCTGCTTGGGTGGATTACAGCTTGTTGCAAATACAGATGAGGTACTTAGGGTCTTTGCTCCTTGGTTAATCTGAGGATAGCTGGGGTAGTACCACTGCAGAGCCAGTGGCAGAGGCTTTTGGTTGCCCCTGGCGGTTCTACCTCTGAGAAGCATTTAGCTGCTGTTACTGGTAGTGTTCAGCTGGTGGGGTAGGAGGCTGTAGTGCTGGTGTGAGCTTGTGGCTTGCTGGGGAGCGAGCACGGAGTTAAGGGAGTCGGGATAAGACAGTGGTGTCTTTTCTGCATGGTGCCTTTAGTGTGCTGTAAGCTCAGGCATAGTCCTCAGGTTTTTTTTTCCCCAAATCAAGGGCAGCAGGGATAGAACTGCTGCTGTGGTCGTGGCAGAGGGGCTATCATATGCCTCAGGGAGTTTCCAGCAAACTCCAGTCCACTACCAGTGGGTATGCTCAGCCATGGGTGGAGCTGTGGTCACGGGCTGGGGTCCCTGTCTGGTGAAGAGTCGGGATGGGGGTTCCCAGGGAAGAGAGGCTGAACTCCTTTCTGTGTGGTTTCTTTTAGTTATTTCATTCAAGTTTTTCTTCAGGTCAGAATATTTTTCTATTTAATTTTTTTCTTACCATCATAGTTTCTGTTTTCTCCATTTGTTGCTCACTTTTAGTAGATGTTGGCCCTTTTAGGTCTGTCCTCCAGGTTTATTTTTTCTACTTGTATTTTACTTTCTCAGATACTCTTTCTCTCTCCCTATTTCCCTCTCCTCTGCCTCATCTCCCCCCTTGCCTCTCTCTCCAGATTGCTCATTAAATCTTTATATTCTTCACTGCTCTTACATTGAAAACGAAAACTTATTTGCAAGCACTGTTGTTCTTTCATTAGTCCTTTATTTTCATAGCAGCCCATCTTGTTTTATGGGTGTTTTTGGAATCAATAGCCTCTTCTCTTTTAGAGGGTACTAATTAGAACACTGAACATTGTCTTCTATGCATTATGTGTTAATCTCGGGTCTGTTCTTTGTTCATTTTGTTCATTTATGCTGTTTGCTTTCCATAAATGTTTGATGGTCCTTTGTTTTGTTAATATTTATTAATAAATTCTTATTAATTGGTGGATATTGGCAGCTAACTGGTAAGGGTTTCCTCTGCAATTAAGCGGATTTCTGGTTTTCTCCAACAGATTACTCCTCTAAATAGGAGGGCTGATTGTAGGCTCTGAGCTAGTTTGTCCTGTAAAGAGCATAATAGCTATTAAACAGGGTTAGGATTTCATGGTTACAAAAAGTTAGGAAGTGTTTGAGTGATGAACACTTCCTCTCATTCCTAAGTAGAACTGCCTTTCTTTTTCATTTACTTCCACTGTTGGGGAAGCCTAGACTTACTTCATGTTTTTACCTCTTTCTCTAGCTTCAACATGTATGCTAGGAACTGTGGTAACTTTCTGGTTATCACGGGAGCAGAAAGCATTCCTGGCATTTCTGTATGCTTTGAGGGGTTGAGGGGAATGGCCCAGAGGTGTTGATTATAGCCTCACAGATCACTCTTGTTCTTTTTCTTATTTCTGAGTTTGATTTTTTTCAGACTTCTTTGGTGGAAAATGGCTTCTGCTTCTGCAGTGGTCTTCCATGTTTGTATCTATTTTTTTTTTTTTTTTCCACTAATCTTACCCCATCTGTTTTCCATGAATTCATGAAAAAATATTGTACCTTTCTGGTTCTCAGAACTGCTATGTTGCTGTTTTTTTTTTTTTTAATCTTTTTTTTATTTTAGAAAGGAAGAGCAATATACTGTGATTGGTCCACAATCTTGAAGTCCAGCAAGGTTTTATGATCACATACAGGATGAGTAAATATTTTCTGAGGAAATGAGTGATAATTTAAAATAAGAAAAACTGTAACTTCTGACACTATTTAAACATATTTTACCATGAGTTTTCTCTAGCAGTAGAAAAACAGGTAGGTTGAGGATTTCTTTTTCATCATGATAGCTTACTTTCATGAGTTTGTGGCAGGCAATTGTGTCACTCTCCATATTGCCATGCATATGTTAAGATTACTAAGTTCTTAAAAATAGCTCAAAAATATAAATTTACTAAAATAAAAGGAGAAATTAACCAATAGATTTAAGAATCTGAATCTGAATGCTGGAAGACAATTCTCAACCGCCCTGTTTGCACTATCTTTTTAAAGACATTTGAATAGCCAACAGCCTCAGAAACTAGAGGTAATATCTCCTTCTGGAGCAAAAATTAGGCACGTTTGCTTATTCTCCACTATAAAATATTTGGGTTACCTAGGCTTGAGATTCCTCAGCTGTGATGCAAATCTACCATGTGCAGCATCCACCTGAGCCCCTTCTTGCCTCCATGGGATGTAGGGAGCCAGGGGAACCAATGGCTATGTCATGAGAAATAAAGTCCTTTGTCTCTGAAACAGGAATCTGAGTCTTTTGCTGGCAAAAGACACAGTGAAACTGTGGCAGGCTAACTTGTCAGCTTTTAAGTAGGGTAAATATCAGATCCTTCACACCGAATTATTAAAATGTGAGAACAAATTTAACCTGTTTTAGTAGTAACACAAATCCAAATGTCTTCAATAAGAACACCTGATAGTCCTTTAAAAATTTAAAAGTATGTTATTCATTTCTCAGTGTTTTTTTTTTTTTTCTTATTAGCACTGAGTTTCATGAGCGGCTAAGTAAAATTGAGAAGCTGAAGAATAGATATGAAATTCTGACTGTCGTTATGCTGCCTCCTGAAGGAGAAGAGGAGAAAACACAGGCCTATTATGTAATAAAGGTAATTTTAATTGATTCACAGTTATAATGGTATGTTTTCTTTGTTAACTCATTCATTGTAATCCTCTAAATTAAACAAAATAAAAAACAAAAAAACAAAATTGCAACTTTCCCTCCATGAAATCTAGCAACTATTTCACTTAGTTAGGGCCACTGTTACACTTAACAAAGGCCAAAACATTCATTCCTAAATGGAGATACTGAAAGCGCTATTCATTCTATATACCTCCAGTCTGTGAGGTCAAGCACTGCCCTCTGATTCCCAAAACTTACTGCGAACTTGCTCCAGAACTCTTCCTCTTTTGAGTTCAGGTCATTCTACTTGATCATTCTTTGACACTTTTTTCTTTTTTCTATTATTTGTGGCATGTCATTTCCCCTAGTCAAGATTCGTAATCTTTTTAAGACCTATTACCACTCTAAGGGTCTTTGGTATGCATGTGACAACCTGTTCAACACTTGAGGCTTAAAGCTTTCCTTGACTTCACTATAGCCACCCACTCTTATGCCACACCCTGGCTGGACCTTAGCATTTCTTGGAGCTACACCACTTCTGAATTTTAAACTCCAGTTTACCATTATAGTCCTGGTAAGGCAGCTGTTCAGAGAAGAAGAGGGCGCTTCCCTGCCCTCATATTATAGGGAGACAGACCAGGTGAATCTGTTTTTTTTTCCCGATGTTTGACAGTAGTCTGTCATCCCATGGTTATCTCTAACCCATAAAGGGAAATTCATTAAGTGATGTGGAATTGAATGCTATTCCCTTTCTAAGCACTGCTATAGTCATTTTTCCCATGTAGAAAATACCCTGAACAGGAGTAATTTCCTTTATAGGAAGGTCTAGGATATTTCTCAAAATGCTACAAACAAGGGATGGAACTTGTAACTTTGACTCATTTCCCTGTACCCTACACAAATAGGGGTGAGATGATCTTCCAGTTCATACCTTCAGAGAATGGCTCTTGTGGATGCTATCTCCATTTGACTTCTACCAACTTAATTAGCCAAATTTTCTCCTGTAGCTCTTCTTCAAATCTGCCCCTAACAAATACAGCAAGTATAGTATGCCTGTCACTTTGTTTAAAATTCTGCCTTTCCTATGAGAAATTAGTCCCAGCTCTCAAAACGTTCTTATTACTTGTCAGTCTGTAATACCTCAGGCTTCTGCCCAAACACGACTTTTCTCCTCTCAGGTTTTAAAAGTTCCTGAAGGATAAAGGGTAGGCTCTTTTTAGGTGTTGGGAAATAGGGAGATGTTGCAATTCCAATTAAGTTTCTCTACCAAGTGGTGTGATGGGTTACCTAAAAGTACTGGTGTTAAGTGTGCCTTTGTCTATATCCTACCACTGCTTAGACAGGTGTCCAGGAGTAAGCTACTTAACCGTGTGAGGCCTAAGTTTCCTCACTTGGAAAATGAAACAGGTAATACTGTTACTCTTGTTGGAAGAAATGAGAAAATACATGTAAAGCCCTTGGGATGGTGTCTGGCACAGAATGAGTCCTCAATGTTAGTTATTATTGTTATTACTGTGATGATGCTGATTAACCTAACTCAAAGGAAAGCAGCCACATTTTATATGAAGAATATTCCTTCTGTTTACAGTGAAAGTGCTGGATAAATATCAGAATAATGATTATGTTAAATGAACTGAGGCTATCAGTGACTTCCTCAATGTCCTGATGCCGTATTTCTTATCTTCCATCTTATCTGGGATCCACAGCTTGGCACACAGTTATTCCCATTTTTTTTTTTTGTTGTATAGCATATTTACACTTTTTACTGATAACACTTCACAAGTCTCAGATGTGTAAAAATGAAACTTAATAACTAAACTCAGTCTAGCTCGTATCAGGAAAAATTATGGCCTGAAAAATAGAGAAAAGCAAACCATGGGTGCAATGATGCCAGTGCAGGGTGAAACCAAAGTGCTGGCATTTTCTAGTGGGCCCTCCAGGTATTATCTGATTCTACAGGAGTGCACACCTTTGACTCTCTACTGACTAACTTATTTTACAACTCTGTAGGTATAGATAACTTGTAGACAACTGATAGTAACACAAGTGATTCTTGCTGCTAACAATGTAAATGAATTTTGGCCAGCAGAAATACAACTCTGCAAGGCCGGGCGCGGTGGCTCAAGCCTGTAATCCCAGCACTTTGGGAGGCCGAGACGGGCGGATCACGAGGTCAGGAGTTCGAGACCATCCTGGCTAACACGGTGAAACCCCGTCTCTACTAAAAAATACAAAAAACTAGCCGGGCGAGGTGGCGGGCGCCTGTAGTCCCGGCTACTCGGGAGGCTGAGGCAGGAGAATGGCGTAAAAACCCGGGAGGCAGAGCTTGCAGTGAGCTGAGATCCGGCCACTGCACTCCAGCCTGGGCGACACAGCGAGACTCCGTCTCAAAAAAAAAAAAAAAAAAAAAAAAGAAATACAACTCTGCTCTGTAGAAAAGATAACCCAAGCATTAAAGTTTATTACACTAAAATATATTAATATGTTTTGCATCTACCAGCAAATTCACTTCAGCATTTCTGATTCTACATGTCTATAATATAAAATCTGTTCTTCATATTCTTCTTTGAAATAGTCTAAACATCTTACTGGCTCTTCATTAACAAGTTAAATAAAACCTTTAATAAATGTTCATTTCGTATTTGTATGAGAATTTTTAACTATTTGAAAATAGTATCTTGGCATTTTCACTGCTGGGAAAAACCTTGCCAATTAGAAGTTAATTTTTGTTTTTTCAATGTAAATCTGTTTTTCAATGTAGTGGATTCTGTTTCTTGATGTAGTAGATTTAGGATTTAAATATAGTCAATTCAAAATTTTTTCCCTTCCCTATCCTTCTTATGTTACCTACAAAGGGATCTCTCCTGATGGATACATATATTGTTTACAAACACATATTGTTTATGACTGTAATAGAAATTTGATTACAATGCTAACCACTGTTGTCTTTTCTGAATGTTGTGGATTAGGCCTCAGCAAAACTATGCACTACAGCCAAATGCTGCCCACCACTTGTCTTGTAAATAAGTACTGGGAGACAAAATACACTTATTCATTTATACATTGTTATGGCTGCTTACATGCTACAATGACAGAATGAAGTAGAATGGCCCATAAAGTCTAATTACTATCTGGCCCTTTACAGACAAAGCTTGTCAAGCCTTTTTATTAGTTTCTGAGGGCTGCTGTTACAAAATACAATAAACTAGATGGTTTAAACAACAGAAATATATGTCTCGGGCAGGGCACAGTGGCTCACGCCTGTAATCTCAGCACTTTGGGAGGCCAAGGCGGGTGGATCACGAGGTCAGGAGATTGAGACCATCCTGGCTAACACGGTGAAACCCGGTCTCTGCTAAAAATACAAAAAATTAGCCAGGCGTGGTGGCAGGCACCTGTAGTCCCAGCTACTTGAGAGGCTGAGGCAGGAGAATGGCGTGAACCTGGGAGGCAGAGCTTGCAGTGAGCCGAGATCGCGCCACTGCACTCCAGCCTGGGCAACAGAGCAAGACTCTGTCTCAAAAACAAAAAAAGATGAAGGCGTTGATAAGGTTGGTTTCTTCTGAATGCTATGAAGAATAACCTGTTCTATGCCTCTCTCCTAGCTTCTGGTGGTCTGCTGACAATCTTTGGTGTTCCTTAGTTTGTAAATGCATCACCCTGAAATCTGCCTTCATGTTTACATGGTGTTCCTTCCTGTGTCTCTTCACATAGTTTTCCCTCTGTCCAAATTTCCCATTTTAATAAGGACACCAGTTATATCAAATTAGGACCAACCTAATGACCTCATTTTAACTTGACTATATCTGCAAAGACCCTATTTCCAAATAAGGTCACCTTCTGGGGTACCACAGGTTGGGACATCAACATAACTTCTTATAAGGGACACAGCTCAACCCATAGCTCCTGTCTTTGGTCTTGTAGTAAGCTCCTGTCTTTGGTCTTTGTCCTATGGGGCATACATGGCTTTTTCATCAACTCTAGTATCTTCTTATATCTGACCCTTAAGGGCCAAACTGAAAAATATAATTAGTAACCAATGAAGGACTAGTATTTTTCAAACCTCATTTCCAAGTTTCTCTTAGTCTTTGCAAGGAAACAGTCTAGTTCTGACCACAATTTAATTAAACTGTCCAATTAAAGTTACTTGAAAATGTTGGACAGAAACTTTTGAAAGATATATCATCTCTGATTTAGAAGTGAATGGAATCAGAATTTTAGAACTTCAAGCTATACATGGAATTATATCAGGAACTGGCATAAAATGAACAAATTCAACTCCTTCATTTGAAAAATGAAGAAACTGACCCAGTAGTCCACAACTAAAATCTGTTTGGCTCATTCCAGCTCGGTCTCCCACTATACTATTATATTTCAAATGAAATGGGGTTACCAATTTGAGACTCACAGAAATTAGATATAATTTCTATAATTTTTTTTGCTAAACTTTTTAAAATTATGTAATACTTATCACAAAGTATGTGTAACTAATGATCTGAAGCACAATAAAACAAATGCCAGTGAAAATGTTAAGAATGGAAATATTACTAATAAAACTTACCTTTACAATTCCCCCTGCCCTGCTGCAGGCTGCTGTGAAACTGACATATAAGCAGACGGCACTCCCCACAGCTTCCTACCCATGTAAATCACCTGAGGAACCACAACCTCTCTGGCCCTGGGCCCATAGCTGGTGCCATTTTGAGAATTTAATGCTGGGCTGTGCCTTAAAACACTACTGCAGCTACCACCTGTCCAAGGTGGGAGAGGGGTGACCAGGCACTCCAGTGCACCCCTAAGACAATTCCCACGACCTTGCTACTGGCTGTTGTGAGACGGAGATGTGAGAAGACTGCACTCCTCACAACTTCTTACCCACCTGCACACCTCACCTAAGAGGGACCCTGCACTCTCTGGTTGCAAGGCCACAGCCAGCACCATTTGGAGCGTTTAATGCTACACTGTGCCCCACATTTGGGCCAAGTGCAGGCTGACTTGCTGCAGCTGTCTCCGATCCAAGGAGGGAGAAAAGAGACCAGGCACGCCCATGTACTCTGGTGACAATTCCTGCCACTCCACGATGGCTGCTGTGGGACTTCCTACAGCTTCTTACTCATGCTGTTGCACCTTTGAGAAAGGTTGCACCCTCCCTGGTGGCAGGCCTACAGCACAGCCACCACAGCCCATACCTGAGTATTCTGCCAGTGTCTCGGGAACCACCCCATCTCTGACTGTCACAGCCAGCACCTAAAGGTACTACAAAGGGGCCTGAGGACTAGTCTGCTGGCCCAAACCCATCCCCCAAGTCCTCAAGTATGCCATCCAGGGGCCCAGATAGTTACCAGCCCAGTGCATCACTGCTGGCACATGATCAGTCCTGCTATAGTCTGTTGGGGCAACTTAACCTACCAATACCACCACAGCTGACACCCACTCACGTGCACTACCAACAGACCAGAGGACCAGCATGTCCAACCCATTGCAGCTACCAGCAACACCAGTGTGGACCTTCTGGGTTCCAGTGAGTTGCTTTACCACCACTACTGCCATTACCTGCATCACACCAGCTGCCCAGGGGCCTGAAAACCCGCCTACATGTCTGGCCCATCATTCCCACTACCAACATCTGAGCAAGCTACCCAGAGGCCCAAGAATCAGCCTTCCAGGACCCACTAACACCAGTGACAGCACAAGCTACTCTCGGGCCTAAGAATAGATACACTCAGCCCACCACTGCCATCAATGGGGCCCAAAGACAGGCTTACCTGGCATCCTAGACTGCAGCAAAACTTCAACAAAGGTCAACTAATAACCATACCTTAAGTCACTGAGGAAATCACAGATACCACTGCCGTTGTGTACTGCCTAAGAAATCATACAAAGACCACACTACCACAGGCACCCCATATCAAAGCATCAACTACATATGTACATCTTCAGGAGAAAATCCTCCCCTAGGAAAGCAATTTCAAAAAAATGAGCAGAAGCAACTGTTACATGAGATATGCATCTATCTATCAATGGAAGGACACAGGAACCATGAAAAAGCAAGGAAATGTGAACCACCATATGACAACTGTTCAGCAATAGATCCCACTCAAAAAGAAATCCTTGAAATGCCAGATGAAAAATTCAAAATATTAATAGAAACTCAATTAGATGCAAAAGAAATCTGAAAACCAACACAAAGAAATCAGAAATCAATTCAGGGTATGAGCAAAAAATTTACCAGGGAGGTATCTAAAAAAATAAAACAAAACAAAAAAACAAAGTAGAACTGAAAAACTGAAAGAACTACAGTACACACTGGACACTTCAATAATAGACTACACAAGCAAAAGAAAGAGTCAATAATAGATAAGACAAGCAACAGAAAGAATATCAGACCTTGAAGACAGGTCTTTTAAAATAATCCAGTCAGACAAATTTAAAAAAAAAAAGAATAAAAAAGAATGAACAAGGCCTTCAAGATATTTCGAACTAGTAAAGTGACTGAACTTACAAATTATCAGTTATGCCTGAGGGGTAAGAGAGAGAAAAAAAGCTTAGAAAGCCCATTTAAGGAAATAATTGATGAAAACATCTCAAGTCTAGTGAGAGAGTTAGACATCCAGATACAAGAGGCCCAGCAATCCCCAGGAAAATACATTTCAAAATAATACCTCATCGTGGTGTATTGTAATCAGAATGTCTAAAGTCAAAGTGAAACTGCAAGAGGGAAGTTAAAATTCGCAAGAGAAAAGCATCTAGTCACCTATAAAGGAAACCCCATCAGAGTAACAGCAGACTTCTCAGCAGAAATCTTACAGGACAGAAAAGAATGGGACAGAATTTTCAAAGCACTAAAAGGAAAACAAAAACAAAAACAAAAACAAAACAAAACAAAACAAAACAAAAACACATCTGTCAGCCCCCAATTTTATATCCAGCAAGAATAAGCTTCGTAAAGGAAGAAGAAATACCCTACCAAGCAAACACTAAGGGAATTCTTCACCACTAGACCAGTCCTCTAAGAAATGCTCAAAGGAGTTTTAAAATGGAAACAAAATGTCAGTATTCACCATCATGAAAACACACAAAAGTATAGGACTCAAAGGTCTTATAAAACAAACAAACAAAAGAGGGAGAGAAAGGAATCACTGGCAACATAATAGAATTCTGGTATTTGTCTTTCTGTGTCTGAGTTGTTTCTCATCATCACTAATCATTACAGAAATGTAAATTAAAGCCAACAATCAGAATGGCCATTAAAAGACAGAAAATAACAGATGTTGGTGTGGATATGGAGAAAAAGAAATGGTTATATACGGATGGTGGGAATGTAAATTAACACAACCTCTACGGAAAACAGAATGAAGATTTCTCAGGTAACTAAAAATAGAACTACCTTTGATCCAGCAGTCCCACTACCTGGTATCTACACAAAAGAACAGAAATCATTAAATCAAAAAGATACCTCCACTCTATGTTTATTGCAGCACTGTTTACAATAGCAAAGATGTGGATTCAACGGAAGTGTCCATTGATGGATGATTGGATCAAGAAAAGGTGGTATATATGCACAATGAAATACTATCCAAACAGAAAAATGAATGAAATCCTGTCTTTTGCGGCAACACAATGTAACTGGAGGCCATTATCTTAAGAGAAACAACTCAGACACAGAAAAACAAATACCATATGTTCTCACTTATATGTGGGAGCTAAATAATGCGCACACATGGAGGTAGAGTGTGGAGTGATAGACATGGAAGACTCAGAAGCATGGTGGGGGTATCAGAGGGACACGGATAATGAGAAATTACTTAATGTATATGATGTACAGTATTCCAATGATGGGTAGTACACTAGTCAACACTACACAATATATCCATGTAACAAAATATACTTGTACTCCATAATTTTTTACAAATAAAAATAATCGGAGAAAACTTTATATTTTTAATTGACTACATTCGAGTTTAAATACATACATCTCAGAACTGAATAAATTAAAATAAAATTATTAGTGATTTTGACTAAAATTTTTCTTGCATATATATACACACATATATGTATATATATGCATACTATCTATGTCAGCCTTTAGGACGTTCTTTGGAACTGTTTAGGTACAGCTCTACAGAACCTAGCCCAGTGACAGCATTACCCTAACCTGGTAGAAAGTCACCGAGTATGTCCACTCTTAGAGGAAATAATTTCGGTCTTTAGCAATTCATAGACTTCATCTTTTTCAGCCACATTTATTACAATGATCTTTTTTTTAAAAATTATTTTTAAAATTGTGGCAAAATATCTTTTACTCCTAAATTTTGAAATAAAGTGTTCCTGAACCTCCTTCAGGCCAGAAACATTCCTCTGGTTTAATATCTAGTATCAAACCTCTCTCCCTCTCTTCCCAGTAATATTTATATTTGATTAACTCTTTGGCAATTTTTGCTGGAAAATTTTATGTAAGTCTTGGTTAGTTACTACATTTCCATGATGGTTTTGAATTCTGTATCCTATGTGCCATATTTTGAAGGCCTGATAATTTGGGCTTCCACTGTAAATCAAGTGCAAGAAATAAATGCTTGGTGCTGTATGTAGGCCACAAGATAAACTGTTATTGTCAGAAGTTAACTATTTTCTGCCCCAAAGACAGCCATTAGGCATTTCTTCCCCTAGTAAATGCTTTTATTCAACCAGTTCTGTTCTGTACTTCATAGGCTGCTCAAGAAAAAGAAGAACTTCAAAGGGAAGGTGACTGTTTGGATGCTAAGATCAACAAAGCTGAAAAAGAAATCTACGCTCTAGAAAATACACTGCAAGTGCTGAACAGCTGTAACAACAATTACAAGCAATCTTTTAAAAAAGTGACTCCATCTAGTATGTAGGAGTTAAAATTTTTTATACATACATACAGTGACAAGTGCATAGTTAAAAGGAATACTGTGAGACATGAAGAACAAAAGTATACTATGTTTGATTGGGTCAGAAAAACGAATCCCTTTTCTTTGCTCCCCCCATGCCGTTTTTTTGCTATGTGGTTTTCTAGGGTGTTACTTCCATTATTAGTTCAGGTTCTGTATGGCATATCACCTCTCTAGGGTAATTAATTCAAAAACTGAAAAAAATGGCAGCATATTGCTCCTCTATGTTGACAAAACAAGAAATGGCTACTACATGCCCATAGTGTTTTTCTACAATTGGATATAAAAGATTTAACCTTTCTTAACAAAAATATTGGTGCAATTTACATAACACTTTAAAATTTGATTTCTACATAGCATGTTGAAATTTTAAACTAAAAATGTTCTACATTTCAGGTGATGAGTATGAGCTAAAAATTCAACTAGAAGAACAAAAAAGAGCTGTTGATGAAAAATACAGATACAAACAAAGACAAATCAGGGAACTTCAAGAAGACATCCAGGTAAATTCTACAGACATTTTAGTAATATGCCTTCAATAAAAGTCAACTATCATTACTGCTACTTCTATTCTCTTGCTCTTCCACCAAGAAGACAGTTATTTAGAATCTCTTTTAGGGAAGCAGATAGTAAGAGATAACAGTCTCTATTTAAAGGAGACAAAAACAAGTGCTCAAAGTCTGAGGTAAGTTAGTTAAAATCCCAGTGCTAAGCCCTGACAATTACTTGTTATTAGTTGGTAGATAATGGTTATTATGATCTACCCATTAACCCTTTAATGAATTTTAATTTCTTAAGGATCACATTAAGATTGCTCCTTAAAACAAAAAAGTTTGAAAGAAAAAATAATAATATAGTAGAAAGTAGTTACTAAAGCAAATCACTGAAAGATAAAAGAATGTGCCTTGTAAGCAGGCGCTAAACATTGACTTTACTAATAAAGCTGAAGAAGAGATACTGTGAATCTTTGCAAATTCCATGATTTCAGTTGTGATTGTTTTATTTTTTCCAAAATACTATAAAAATACTTTCCAGTTAAATTACATACAAAATTTAATCCACAAAACCATTATACAGTCATGCACTGCAATGGGAATGCGTTCTGATGAATGCATCCTTGGGTGATTTTGTCACTGTGTGAACTTCGTTAAAAGTGTACTTACACAAACATAGATGGTATAGCCTATTGTTGCTAGGCTGTAAGCTTGTAAAGTGTGTTACTGTACTGAGTACTACAGGCAACTGTAACACAATGGTACTTGTGTATCTAAACAAATCTAAACAGAGAAAAGGTACAATAAAAATATGGTATAATGGATTTAAAAAACAGTACACCTGTACAGGGCACTTACCATAAATGGAGCTTGCAGGACTGGGAGCTGCTCTGGGTGAGTCAGTGAGTGAGTGGTGAGAGAATGTGAAGACCTAATTGCTGTACACTACTGTAGACATGATAAACCATATACACTTAGGCTACAGTAAATTCATAAAATAATTTTAGTTCTCCAATAATAAACTGACCTTAGCTTACTAGAGCTTTTTAACTTTAAACATTTTTAATTTTGTAAAACTTTTTGACTCTTTTGTGGTAACACTTAGCTTAAGCACACATTGTTCAACTGCACAAAAACTTTCTTTATATCCTTATTCTCTAAGCATTTTTCTATTTTTTTTTTTTACTTTTTAACTTGTTTTGTTAAAAACTAAGACACATACACACACATAAACCTAAGCCTACCCGTGGTCAGGATCATCAATACTACTGTCTTCCACCTCCATATCTTGTCCCACTTGAAGGTCTTCAGGGTCAGTAACATGAATGGAGCTGTCATCTATGATAACAATGCCCTCTTCTGGAATACCTCCTGAAGGACCTGCCTGAGGCTGTTTTATAGTTAATTTTTTAAATAAATAGGAGTACACTGTAAAATAATGAAAGTATATTGTATAGTAAATACATAAATCAGTAATATGTTTTATTATCACTATCAAGTATTATGCACTGAACATAATTGTATGTGCTAGACTTTTATATGACTGGCAATGCAGGTTTGTTTACACCAGGCATCACCACAAACTCATGAGTAATGTATTGTGCCACAACATTACAACGTCGCTAGGTAACAGGAATTTTTCAGCTCCATTATAATCTTATGGGACCACCATCATACATGCAGTCCATCATTGACCGAGATGTCATTAAGAGATACATCACTGTACTTATTACTCACCAACAGAAATAATGTATATTATGTACAAAAATAAATGAATTAAAATTAAACAAATACTTGATAAATGACAAGTTATATAAAAGTCAATTTCTGATTCTAAAAAATACATGTTAATACTTTTTCTACAGAGCATGGAAAATACATTAAATGTTATAGAACATTTAGCAAATAATGTCAAAGAAAAGTTATCAGAGAAGCAGGCTTATTCATTTCAACTAAGTAAAGAAACGGAGGAGCAGAAGCCAAAATTAGAAAGAGTGACCAAGCAGGTATTGACATCTTTTAAAAACTGACCTTTCATATTTACATTTTTGAAGTCCCAAATCCTCCTTCATCTATTAAAAATATTAAATTCTGGAAAACAGGTTTATAGAATAATTGACTATTATTTACCAACAGTGTGCAAAACTCACAAAGGAAATCCGTCTTTTGAAAGACACAAAAGATGAAACACTGGAAGAACAAGACATCAGACTTCGTGAGGTCAAACAGTTTCACAAGGTTATTGATGAAATGTTAGTTGATATCATAGAAGAAAATGCTGAGATCCGTATTATCCTTCAAACATACTTTCAACAGGTAATACAGCACCTTCTATTAAATATATTTCTTAAACACTTCATGAAAATAAAAACTTTTATGACATTCATCATGAAGTGAAAGCTAATTAAAAATATTTCTCTTCTAAAAAACAGTAAGTAGTACTAATGATTGCTATTGAATATTCCTCCAGAGTGAGTTAGAACTACCTACGGCTAGTATTAAAGGCAGTCATCAGAGTTCTAGATCTCCTTCACATACTTCACTACTATCAGCAAGGTAAGTGGAAGGTTAAAAAATATCTGCTTAACTCTCACAGCTGTACACTAAGTGATCCCAGCCACTTCTACATTACCGCAGCTGTTGGACAGGCCCATGGACTCAAGGCCAGTGCTCTTTTCACCCTCAGACATCTCACTAGTCAGCATCAGATAGATTAGATGCAGAAACAGCCAACAGAACAAGAATTTCCTTCTGACTTCTGCTGGTGTCACTATTTCTAGTATAGCCCAAGTGCTCTGTGACTATCAGTTATTTCAGTAGGATAAAACAGAAATAAATTTGGGGGCTACATCTAGCATTTGGGGGTGAACCCCAAGTTGGGGGAAATTTTTAAAAAACATATAAGGGCAGCTTAGATGTAAAGACATATAAAACACGATTTTTGTGATTAAAACCACATTGTGGTATTTTACATAATCAGGATTTAACTTTATGAAGCTTTATTTTGCTAAAAAGGAAACTTTTTTTTTCTTCTGCAGTTGTTATCCACAGTTCTATCACCAGATGCTTAAAGCAACATTCTTGTGCTTTGCTGACAAAAGTTTATTAATAATGATCCTGATTTTAGAATTCACAATCTCCTGCATTCAGCAGCTACTTACTAAATTACTATTCCTTAGTCCAGGTAAAAATTTCATGAAGAGGCCCCTAAAAAACAGTGTTTCATTTAAGTAAAAAAACTGTTTCTATGTAATTGAACATCCCTGTACTTTCATAAAATACATATTTAAAACTTACTTCAGAATTATATAGCTAGTTGTTTTTCAAATGACCCCACCATTTTATTCATCAATATGCCTCTCACTCTTCTCTTCAGCTTAAATTACAAAAGGTATCATTTTATAATTTTTGCCAGCACCAAATCCTCTTGGCCCTCTTTCCTCTGTCTTGGAAACTTTCAATGCTTAATGATTCCAACTCTAAAAAACTGATTATAGTTCAAAGCATTTTTACCATGTAGGAACATACTTACTGAACTACTTTTCTACTGGTTTGAAACTCATGTATGTTCATCTTTCTTTTCCTCTTTAAACTTTTTATCTATTGATGGTCATTTAAAAACGTATTAACACTACTAATATGCACTTTTTTGATCTCTTTACTTATGGAATCATTATTTTGCCAATAATGATAGAATCTATACTGAAATACAAACTTTGCATTAAATTTATAATTCTGGTTTTTCTTCTAGATCATCTAGGAGTACAAGTACATCTACTTCTCAGTCTTCAATTAAAGTACTGGAGCTTAACTTCCCGGCCTCCTCTTCACTAATAGGCAGCCCTTCTAGGCCAACTAGTGCTAGAAGTAGCTCTAGTAATGGTAAGAGCAAAAAGAGCAGCAAATAAACATTTTAATCTCTTCTGAAAAAGTTGTAAACACAAAAACAAAAGTATACTTTAAAATACAAAACGACCCAACACATTTTATCTAGTGGAAAGTGTAAAAACTTAGTGGTAAATGTAAAACTTGTTTAAAAAAAAAAAGGAACGTTCTCATTTTCTCCATACTGAAGAAAAACATTAATAGCAGATTCTTGACAAGGCTACATATTATACAAGCATAGAAAAAATGCTGTATTTCACTGTAATTTTGATGTTCGTAGTGTTAGAAAATAGTTTGCTTCATTATTTCATGAAACTACACTCATTTCTAATGTAACAATCTTTCAAGAAGAAATGTCTAAAAATTTACTGTACTATTATGAGCTTATTACAATGTGAAAATCTCAATTACCCTACAAGACACCAAAATTAGGTTTTCTTTATTCAAAGTAACTATTTCTCAGACTTTTGGGGGAGGAAAATTGTTAAAGGCAGTTTCTTCTTTTGCTGTAATTTTTAACCAAAAAATAGCATCAACCCCCCAAAACCCCCCAAAAAAACCAACTGATAAGAGAAACGCTGTATATCAATTTTAAAATGCAGCCTAAATTTATAAAAATCACTTCTGACCTTGAAAGAAATCATACACATTAAAGATTTGCCAACCAAGTATAAAGAATATAATTTTGAAATTTTCTTAATAAACAATTTAATGAAAGCTAGATAGGACATGATTTGCAATAGAGTTTTCATTTAGTTTGAGGTAGACTGCCAAATATAGTAGTTTTTCCAGTTAATACTTTATTATAACATGTGCCCAACACTTTGTACTCTTGGAATGGTGTGGAATATTAGAAAACTGGATTTTAAATAAATGTATTAGAATTCATGAATGTAAATGTTGTCTCCTTCAAACCTGGGGAAAAAATACTCATTACAACTGTCATTATTTTAGAACTGTTGTTTGTATTTCTTTCTGAAAAGCAGTAGTGGTAGTGAATAGTTCTCCTGATTATTTTTTGTTTTGTTTTAGAAATAGGAAAAGGCATAGCAAAGTCCAAAGAATAAGGTGGGCAGAAAAAAACACTAGGTAATAAAATTTCTGGCTAAACTACTGCTCTAATGCATGAGATTTATAAGACCTAAAAACTGATTAAAGTCACTTTGCTCATCAAAGTTCTTATTCTCAGCCCTATGCTAGTTTGGGAATTACTTAAAACTTGAAATATTAAACACTGTTCTATGGAGGCAGAGGTTGTATCTTACTGCCTCTGTAACCTTGGATAGTTACTTCCCTGTTTTCCTCATTTGTACTATAGACACAGAAAGTTACCTACAAGTTTATTGAATTGGATATTTAAAAAAATGCACAGGGCTTGACACACAGAAATTGCACTAACAACCTCTACTTACCGAGTTGCCACCTGGAGCTTAGCACAGTATTTGTGGAATGGTTTGGTTCTTAGGCCAGCATACAAATCTACATTTAATCCTTAAATAACAGTTCTAACTTCAGTGTACTAATGATAAATGGTGCAACAGGGGATCAACCTATCTCCAAATCTGGACACTTATCCTCATATCCAAAAGTCACGCTTCATTTGCTTATGGAGACCAAGATAGGATCTTGAGAAAAATTACTGAAGATGTCGCTAGGGATTCTTTACAATGTAAATCCCCAGTAATTTTTGCTGTGATGAGCTTCCTTAGAAATTGGTTTGTCTACTCTGCTTAACATGGCAAAAACTGCAATTACTTTTGCACCTACCTAATAAATTCAGGTAGCGTACAGGATAAGGTACTATTCTCTTACACTGAATGGGGTGTAATAGCCATTCAGACTGATGCGAGATATCTCATTTGGTTTTAACTTGCATTTCTCTAATTAGTGATGCTGAGCATTATTTTATATGCTTCTTGGCCATTTTTATGTCTTCTTTTGAAAAATATCTATTCATGTTTTCTGCTCACTTTTGGATAGGGTTTTTTGGTTGTTGAATTCCTTGTAAATTCTGGATGAGTCCCCTGCCTGATGCATAGTTTGCATATTTTGTCCCATTCTGCAGGTTGTCTGTTCACTTGTGTTCTTTTGCTGTGCAAGAACTTCGTAGGTTACTTAAGTCCCATTTTGTTTTGGTTGTGTTTAAGAAACCAGTCTGGCTGTCACCCAAGCTGGAGTGCAGTGGCACAATCAGAGCTCACTGCAGCCTTGAACTCCTGGGCTCAAGTGATCCTCCCGCATAGCTGGGACTATAGGCATGCACCACCACACCCAACTTATTTGTAAATTTTTTGTAGAGATGGAGTCATGCTGCGTTGCCCAGGCCAGTCTCAAACTTCTAGCCTCCAGCAGTCCTCCTCCCTCAGCCTCAAGTGCTGGGATTACAGGCATGAGTCACTGTACTCAGCCCCTCTTGCTTGCACTTTTGAGGTCTGAATCATGAATGTGCCTATACCAATGTTGGTAGGTTGGCAGGGGGTGAGGGATGAGAAATTATGAAATGGGTTTACAATGTACATCATTTGGGTGATGGTTACACTAGAAACCTAGACTTCACCACTATACGATATATCCATGTAACAAAAATGTACTTGTATCCCTTAAATTTATATGAATTAAGGAAAAAAAAAGTTTTTAAATGTTGTGTTTAAAATTTTAGGCTGTACTAGGGATTCCAAAATGTCAAAGGCTATGCCAAGAGGTAGTTTTCACTCATTATAAACACCACAATGTAGGACACTATGTAAAGATGATACTGGAGCTATTAATACATAGAATTAAGGACTCATTTAAGACGAATTTCTTAAAGAATCTTCTTCTTGGTGCAAAGGCTAATGCTTTGAGTGACTAGCCGATTTCTACCACCATTATCTATTGCTCTTGAGCAGGGTTTCTTTTCACTGTTCCATTTGCAAAACAAATTTCAGATTTCTCACTAGGCTCTCATCACTGGAGTTTGGTAGACACAAATAATACACATTCCATACTTAAGGCCTAGACATTTTACTGTTGGCAAGAACTGCAAGACAGAACAAGGAATAAGTCTCTTCTTCCTCTATTATTCTCCCTCACTTAGACCTCTGCAGATACCCAGCTACCCATCCACTTATCTAGTGTCACTGTGACAGTATCTAAAGCTCATTATAATTTACAGCCTTGAGAATCTTAAACTGCAAAGACTCCAATGACATCATAAACCCAGTACTTATGATTCCTATCTCTATCTCCCGAAGAATATACTACCCTATTTTCACAATTTCAGGAGGATCTTTATAATCCAAGTCTCTTTGTTCGTCAGCTGTAGCTGCTGGAATTTATTC
The DNA here is from genome assembly GCF_043159975.1 of Macaca nemestrina. NCBI lineage: Eukaryota > Metazoa > Chordata > Mammalia > Primates > Cercopithecidae > Macaca > Macaca nemestrina. The sequence goes on along the minus strand of NC_092126.1, from coordinate 93,569,090 downwards.
TGAGTAAAACCAGGCTCTAGTTTGTCTATTTATTTATTCAGACTCTGAGAAAGGGGTCATCAGAGAAGCATCAAGGCACAGGAGGCGGTAAGGAGAAATGCAGGTCAGATTTAAAAACATGCCTAATGCCCTCTGGACTGAACATCTGCAATACGAGGACAGTTTCCCAATTTTCTTTCACTACAAAAAAGCCAGATTTACAATGTGCTTGTCTGCTACTGCTATGTTTTTGCTAAAAGGATTCTTTTTCTTTTCTGATTTACCCTTGCGTGGAATACAGGCCTTAAGGGCCTTGCAAATATTTAAAGTTAAAAAGCGTTTTATGGCTATGCTAGCAATGAGGTAAAAAATAATAACGGAGAAATAAGCAAAATGGGCTTCTATTCAACTTTTATGATCTTATTCCTAAGGCACTTATGCTGGGGGGAAGCCAATGACTGTTCACAAACCACTTTTAATCAAATCAGGCTTTAGAGGAAAATTAAGACATAATCTACCATTTAAAAATTAAAAAAAAAATTGGGCAAAAAATGTAATATTTAAACTGATAAATATAAAAGTGTTCAAGAAACATTCGAACATATAATCTTTCAAAAGCTGACGATTTTTAATTTAACAGAAAAATCAATTTTTATAAAAATGATCCAAGTGTTCAAAGCACAAATTTTTCTCTCAAACAGCAGGATAAGATGGACCCAGGAATTCTCATATACCGTAATTGAATGAAGAAACAGTACTTTCAGAGAATTATCTTTAAGTGAAGAAATTCAAATTGTCAGAGTAATATACTGTACATAAACATATACATAAAAACTCTAAAAACCAGGCTGTGACAAGGGACCTACAACTGAAACAAAATTTGAGAAAAGCTTAAAAGCATTTGTTTCCTGTAATCTCTACAAATAATTTTAGGAGCAGAGATTTCTGCACTGAACTGTTATGACTAAAACACCCAAAAACTTAATGGCATTTTGTGTAATGGTGCTGATATCCTTGGTGTATTAATTTTTTGACTTATTTCCTTTTTCTTTTTCAAATTCAGCTATCTGATTAAATATATTCAGTAAATTCTGAGGTAAATTTTTTTTAACACTGCTTTCTGAGTGTTCTTTGCTACTTAGTGCATCTTCTTCTGGAACCTCTGTTTTGATATCCTCCCCATAATTGTCCTCTCTTTCATATTCTCCTTGATTTGTATTTAATCGGTATCTTTGCTCATGTCTACTGAAATCACGTGATCCAGAGTGAGTATATTTTTTGTATTTCTCAACTGACTTCCATGAGTAGTCTGAGCTTGCTGGCGAGGTAGAATGCCTCACAGAACCTGGTTCCCACCTTCTATAGTGCTCTTTTCTTCCCTCTATATCCTTTTCAAATCTCCTATAACCATAAATCTTGTCCTCTGAATTCCTACAGAAGGAATCTGAGGAATTTCTTCTACTGGAAAAATGTCTTTCTGATTTATATGGCTTTTCTGTTTTGCTACTACCTGCTTGGGTTCTATAGCTATTATAAAAATCTCCTGGATCTTCAGACCTACCTCCAAAATCATCCGGTATTTCAAGTGAAGATGAAGAGAGAGGGCATCTATCTTTCTCTTTTATCTGTGTCTTTTCATACTGTAACCTATCCTGCTTCCCCAGTAGTTTCTCCACTTCTTGTTTATGGTTAAGAAAAGACGCTGAAGTATTAGCTGGAACTGGGTAGCACTCATCTTTCCTATTCTGATCTATCTGACTTGAGGATGCCCTAGATGAATGCCTTCTGGAACTGCGAGACGACTCTGAACGGTTCCTCTTATGTTTCTTATGCCTTTTGTGACCAGAAGAGGAAGAGGATGATGATGAAGACACTGATTCATCAGCAGAAGAAACACTTGAAGAGGAAGAAGTTGATTTTCTTCTTTTCTTCTTTAGCCTAAAAAAAACAGTTAACCTGTCATATATGTACAAAAATGTTTCTAAATGATTCATAAAGATGTGGGCCCGATTTGTTTCCTTTCAAGATTTTATAAAAGCTGTGGTTCAGATAAATGATACAATAATCTCGGCTATTACAAGATCTGATTTTACTATTAAGCACTTTTGGGGGAAAAATGCTTGCAGACAGGTATCATTGTAAGCAAATCCATCATTTCTGAAAGACAGACTTTTTCAACACTACCTTAAAAACTTAAGACTACTGAACACATAAAGGAGAACTCAAGTTTTTTATTTGGCTACCTCTAGTTCATGGTTTCTTCACCTGATTACTGGTATATTCAGCCAAATAATTCTTTGTTGGGGGTGGGGGTGGGAGCTGACTTGTGCATTACAGAAAGTTTAATAGCATCCCTGACCATTATACACTAGATGCAGTAGCACCCTCAGTTATGGCAATCAAAAACGTCTCCAGATCTTGTCAAATGTCCCCGGGGGAATAAATTCCCCCCCCTAGTTCAGAACCACTGCTCTAGTTCTAAAATATTTCTTCCTAAAATATAATTAAAGTAACTTATTCTATATTTTAATTCTAAGATACATTTTTTTGGTAGAATTCTAGCCTCAAATTCCACTTCATCTCTTTAATAGGAAAATACATGGAACACATATTTGCTAAAGATTCTTAACAGTCATTGATTATCACTTGAAATACTTCTATATTTTTATTTACTTTACCTCCAGTATGGCACTTTGGGTTCAATTCAGTAGTTGCCTTAAGTTTAAAAATACTGAATATTATAGTTTACCTCTTCTCTTCTTTTAAGAGCTTACGCAACTTTTCTGCACTTGTTTCTATTTTCTTTGTTTTCTGCTTTTCTTCCTTTTCAGCTTGTTTTTCTCTTAATTCCAAAGATTTCTTTTAGAACCCAGATATCGAAAAAAACCACACGTTAAAAATAGCAGCATATATAAAACCCAGTATTCAAAAGACCACCCCCAGCCAGAAACCCAATTTAGTAAAACCAAATCACCATAGAGCCAGCATTAAACAGTATTTTTTTAACATAAAAAAATTAGTCATACAGATGTTTGGCATTAGTCATTGAAATGGCCAGGACAGCATTGAGGACCATATTGCAGTTGGTATCCCATAAAAAAAGGGGAAGCCATTGCAGTGGTACCCATGACCCAGAGTGCAAGAAAGGTTAAAAAAAAAAAAAAGTACATAAAAATTATTTTTAAAAATTGAAAAATTTAAACAGGACACATTTTACAAATAAAATTCAAATAAAGACATTCCATTAAGGTGAATTGAAGGAGGAATCACCATGTTCAAATACAAACCATTTAAAAAAATAGCACAGCCCAGTTGGATGCATGATTACATAGGAAATCATTTTCCAGTTTGTGGATGGGGATGAGCAGCACCAGATGTCACAGACACAGCAGCAATGGTCCAATTCAGAAGAAAATGCATGAGAAAACATCATCATCAGTATTACAGGAAAAGACAATTTAAAATATGTCTCATAAAGGTTTTTATAATTAACTCAATTATAGTAGCAACAATGGTAATTTAAAAACCACCAGGTAAGCTCACTACAAAGACATTTCTCAAAACAACATACCAAATTTAGGTAATAGTTTTCTCATAGCTATTTTTACTTTCAATTACGGACAAATACAGAGGCACTACGAAGCAATGTCAAACCCAATTAGGAAGAACCGTACCTAAAAAGAAACTTTTCATAATGCCTTACTTAAGTAATCTAGAAGTTTCCCTTAGAAGAAAATTAAGTTTGGGCATTATTTCAAATATCACTAAATATTTCTAAGAGGAAATAAGGAATCACCTGCATATATTTATGAAGTTTCTGCAAAGCATCCTCTGCATCTTTAAAAGTCTCATCCAAAGCCAAAGCTTTCTTATAGTAACTTTCAGCATTTAAAAACTTGTCTTCTTCTTCTAACCTAAATTTAAAAGAAAGATTTAGCTTTTTTGTAAAAACAACAAAACTATCCAAATATGCATACAGGTCAGAGGCTTATAAGAGAGAGCTTACTAGGGAAAAGCCACATTTAGTAAATTATTTTCCAAAATAAAATACCAAAATAATATGCTTTTTACTGTAATTTATTTCAAAGACCACATAAACAGAAATCCATTACTAGTAACTAATATCCAATATTGGCACATTTTGGCAGTAATACATGAAAACCCATGATAAATAGGTGTCCACAAATTTAGTATAATCTTGAACTGTAGCACGTAATTATAGCAGCAGGCTCCTTTTCCCTAGCAGTTTATGAAAAATTATCTATAGAAAATTTTGGAAATCTTTGGAAATACCAACATACACATATATCACAACGAGCCTGTAAATAGCATAATCATTAAATGAAGCTCACAAGTGTAGGTTGTGAAACACCAGAATGAGAAAGTTTAGACACAGAGCAGTCAAAGGACGTTGCAAAGTGCTTTTGGTTCTTAGAAGGAAAAAGAAATTACTGTAAAACAAATACAAGGGGATCACTTTTGTGTCAGTAGACTGGATATGGGAAACAAAGGACAAGTCAAAGATGAGCAATATCTCTGGCTTAAGTAACTGCAAGGTATTGCTATTCACTCAGCTAAAAGACACCAATACAAGGCTATAAGACAACCACATACAAATAGGTACTAGTTATCTACCTAGTAAGAATGTAAAAAGTTGCTCCAATCATTAAATAGAAGTTCCTATGAATTATCAACGAATATTGCAAAATTTAACTAACTTGGAATTTGTGATCACAAACAGGAATGACTATACAAATAGTACAGCCATTAAACCAAAAAATCTGAGTATATTATCCAGGGAAGGAGTATTTGCCTAATCTCTTGTACTTTTCTATTTATTTATTGAAACCAATAGTGTTCTAAATTAAGTGCTTAAGAAACTATTTCCTTATGTTAAGTTCAAAATTTTTTTAGTAGTTGTTTGAACATAAGACCTCTACTATTAAACAAAATCTGACACTTACTGTCCTCCTCTCTCTACAAGTGTCTGGCAGAGGTATTTTCTTGCATTTCTGTGAGTTGGACAGTTTTCTAATGCAAGCTCAAAATCTTCTATTGCTTTGTTCAAACTTCCTTTTGTCGCATATCTAGAGACATGAAACAAAATTAGAGGGCTGTATCTCACAAGCTCTTCATAAATCTTGTTTGCATTTACCTGGTAAACATTCCTTAAAATCCAAGTATGATTCACTTACAGTGCTCCACGAGCTACCAAAGCTTCCACGTTTTGTTTGTCTATTTCCAAAGCTTTATTGTATTCATTCATAGCATCCACATGGCGTCCAACTTTAAAATAATCAACTCCAATCTTCACACTAAGACAGACATTTGTAAAGCATCACAAACACTTCAAACACTATCTAAATAAAATGTTAGCGTGACTAAGTTTTAAAAGCAAATGTCATCAAACTTGGCAAATACTTATTTTTCAGAATACTCACAATATACCTAAGAAGCATTCTTCTGCCTTTGGACATTTTCACAATAAATATTGGTGAAACCCAGATATCAATATACTAATTCCTTTTGAGAAAACAGAAATGCTGAATAAAACTTATCTGTTAAGTGTAAAACCTGTTAAGTGTAAAATGTAAGACTACTTACATCTATAAAAGAAAAGCTCATGTCAAAAAGGCATCACTTTAATTCATCTCAAATTTGTCTTATTGATGACATAAGCATGCTTTTAGACTAGATATAATGCAACTGTTGAAAGATAGTCTTCATACCATTTTAAAGCCCAAGACGCAGATTGTTTTTTTCTCAATGCAGAAGCAAAATCATCTTCAGAGAAATTTTTGCTATTAAAGAAAATAAAAATTAAAACGTTAAACCACAAATATTTTTTAAGTAACTATACTTAATTCTGCTTGACAGGCACTCAACACTGAAAGTATGAATCCCAAGCAAGAAATTTGCATTCTATTTACATACCAAAATCTTTGAACTTTCGAAATGATTATTATTGTTAAACAGTATTTTTCTTGGCTGGGTGCAGTGGCTCATGCCTGTAATCCCAGCACTCTGGGAGGCCGAGGCGGGCAGATCATGAGGTCAGGAGATTGAGACCATCCTGGCTAACACGGTGAAACCCTGTCTCTACTAAAAATTAAAAAAAAAATTAGCCAGGCATGGTGGCGGGCACCTGTAGTCCCAGCTACTCAGGAGGCTGAGGCAGGAGAATGGCGTGAACCCGGGAGGCAGAGCTTGCAGTGAGCCAAGATTGCACCACTGCACTCCAGCTTGGGTGACAGAGCGAGACTCTGTCTCACAAAACAAAAAAAACCAGTATTTTTCTTTAGCATACACACAAAATTCTTATAAAAAGTTTCTGCATCCTTCTCTGCTTGTTTACATGGTATACATCTTAATCACTGATAAGACAGTCCAGTCCAGAAGATGGGATCACCTGGTTCATTCAACCTTTGGCATATGCCTGCTACTAGGTGGCTTAGGACGGTCAAATATGTCCTTCAGCTATGCAGCTTCTGAGCTTACCACCACTCCCCTCACCACCTAAGAGAATAATACTGATTTACTATACCTTTGTAGGCCTCTCATTAAAGATGGTGGATTAGATTCATCTATTCCTAGTTTTTCTAGAAGGAATTCAACTACTCCTGGATTAACAAATCCTAAGGAACTCTGCATGATATTTTCATAGGACTCCAAAGAATTGCTATTTAGTTCAACACTTCTCCTTAAAAAAAGAAAATACAAACACAAAAATTGTAAAATGACTAATCTGACACTCCATTTCAGACAAATAGTAAAGAATAAAGAAACAGTATCATTTGAGGTTTAAATACTAATACCATTTTTTGCATAAGATGGTGTGGCAATATTATGATATGGTTACCTTTTCCCAAGTCTGAAGCAGTTTAACTGTTATAAAAATAACATGAACACATTTTGCAATAAGAGAAATTAAAATTCCCCTTTGTTGTCAAAAGTTTCACAAAATTTGGTATTCCTCAATGCAAGAGACTTTCGTAATGAACTGTTGTTGAAATAATATAAATTACCTGTAGTACAAAGGAAGCTCTTCAGAGCTAATTACACCTAATTTAATACCAGATAGGTGTGGTGGAAGAGAAGAGCTATACAGAGATACTGCCAGCTTTTCATGGTATCTGTCAATATCCTTGATTCCAGCTTAAGAAAAAAAAAGAGAACTAAGCTGATTAGTAAGAAAACGTAAACTAACATAAAAAATATAAACTTTCCCAAACACTACCCACTTAGACTGTATTTTTTAAAATTAATAAAAACAAAAATTCAACAATCATTATTTTTTTATTAGTATGATGAAACTAATCACCTCGGATGATGTCACCAGTTTGGTAATATGATAAAGGATCCCCATGGTTACTGTGAGACGGCACATCTCTTAAGGGACAAAGAGCCTGTAATGAGAAGTATTTTAAAACACTAGACATTTCAAGCTTTGGTAAGAACAGTGTCTTCTTTTATCTTCGCTATTTGGTATGAAACAGCTAGTAGATGAACAACCTAAAGTAAAAATTTAATTTTTTTTTTTTTTTGAGACGGAGTCTCGCTCTGTCGCCCAGGCTGGAGTGCAGTGGCCGGATCTCAGCTCACTGCAAGCTCCGCCTCCCAGGTTCACGCCATTCTCCGGCCTCAGCCTCCCCAGTAGCTGGGACTACAGGCGCCCGCCACCTCGCCCGGCTAGTTTTTTGTATTTCTTAATAGAGACGGGGTTTCACCATGTTAGCCAGGATGGTTTCGATCTCCTGACCTCATGATCCGCCCGTCTCGGCCTCCCAAAGTGCTGGGATTACAGGCTTGAGCCACCGCGCCCGGCCGTAAAAATTTAAATAACGATTTAGTTAAAAGTAATTTTTGTGTCCAAACACAGTAAAATATGTTTGCTGGTTCGGTTAAAAAACTAAAATCTCATGAAACTTTCCATTAGTTTAGGAACCAAATATGATGGCTTATAACAGTATACTACACGCATCAAAAGCAAACTAAAATTTGTCTAAAAGGTATAAGGATTCCAGTGAAAATGAAATGTGAATTCTCCAAAGTTTTTGTCTGTTATCCAGTCTGTAATACCTTCTGCTTTTCTTCCTTTTTATCCGCCTGGATAGATGGCAAATACCCAATCTTTTATCATGACACATTAGTTCAAATTCAGGACTATCCATCTTGGGCAAAGTATTATTGTAAACATACAAATGACAAAAATTTCTAAATTATCCACATGAAAATATACAATGCCAAATATTAATTAAGAATACATATGTTCAACTACAAGAAATAAGTCTGAATACCAATCAACCTCACTATGTCCACTGATACCTCTTTGAGCACTTAAAAAAGGACACTGTGCCTGCCAACCAGAGTTTAAATCTAAAAAATCCCCAAAACCAGAATTGGAGGGACAAACTGGGTAACTTTCACTAATTTTTGTTAACGATTTTTCTCCAATTAACATTTAATTTCCAAAAGTATCTTGGCAGGTATACTTGAGCACAACTGCATGCAAAGATATAATTCTTGCATTGAGGTGAATTAACAAAAACAGAAGCAATCCAAATAACAAAAATAACTTACTGTGATTTCTAAGTGGGCTATATCTCTCATGATACCACTTCCTAAACAGATCAACACCATGAAAAAACCGAATTCCCGAACAGAACTAATTCTTCCAATCACTATATCACCACGCTCAATATCTCGGAAAAACAGCTCTCTTCGATCCATACTAGGTATCTCCATGAATTGCTCTAAAGGTGGCATGACTGCATAATGATCTAAAAAAAAAAAAAATTAACAAAATCACTAACGATAGTTTTGAGTTCCGTTTCACCTGAAGTACTGTTAAACAGAACGGCAATCTTAAAGGTTTTAAGGCTAAACTCACCTTCACTATCTTCATTAATTTCAGAAGTTGCAGGTGCATCTGATTTCCAGGAAAGTGCAAAAAGCAGATCTGCTTTTTTGGAGATGAATTTCTGTATCTCGATGTTGTCAACTCTCTTCTCTTTTCTTAAAAAGAAAAAAAAAATACGAAAATTGGTTTATCTGCAAAGCCTTTTTACAAACTCTAACCTTCTGCTTACGGCTTTCATCGGCCATTCCTCTCCATCCCAAGTTCCAGATCATACAATCTCAGAGAAAAAGTTTTAACTAGGCATTCCCTCATTAACCAACCTGGAGGTGGAGAACGGGGAAACTTAAAAAATGACGCCTCCAACCCAGATACGAAAGCTCAAGGGATTTTAGCTAAGGAATCTGCGCCTCTAGCAAGCAGTGCCATAGAAAAAGTTCACCCCGCAAACCGCATTGCACACCTCAAGAGCGCCCTCCCTCCACCCAGCCCAAGGCACCAGCGCGCGATCCTCCTGTGCTCATGGCCGCGCCTCCACTTCCTCTAGACGCAGACTCGGGGCTGCGGTAGTGGCTTCCAGAGCTGCGTCCCCTCTCCCGTGACGCAGTGGCACCAACGTTGCATTACCTGCCCTGCAACGGTTGCTGGGGCGGCGGACCCCGGGTTGGCTCGGCGGCCGACCCCAGGAGGCTCCGGAAGTGTGGATTATCCTGCTGTTCGCTCCGGAGTAGAGAGAGCAAAGAAGACCCATGGCAATTTAGCGACTGCCGCAGAAGGTCCCGGTCCATGGCTAGAGACTGCAGGGCCGGGAGGCTGACAGGCTGATGGTTCCCGGTTCCGTGTCCGCTACTTGAGCCGGGTGGTACGGGAAGCAGAAGAAACCGTCTAGAGGCTGCCGGAAGTACACAGAGAGCACAACCAGTTACACCCGGAAGTGTTCTGTGGCCCCCCCCCCACGGCGGCGGCGCGGAGCTCAGCCTCGGTCTCGCGAAACCGAGCGAGACTACGGAAGGCCGAAGGATTGGGCTCAGCATTGCTTGGGCTAAAGTCTGAATAGGGCTTCCAGGAAGTGATGTATGTGAGAAGTTTGATTTTTCAAATGTACGTGGAGTCGCTATTGCGTCGAAATAGCTCGAGCGCTAACCTAGGGTAAACAATAATTCCTTTTCGTATTCATCAAGGTGCTTCTAAGTGCCAATGCCAGGGTAAGAACCCCAAACGAGTCGCACAAGCTTCTTCCCTCGAAGTACTCTGCGTAAATCAATACCTATGTCTCTGACGTAACCGCATTCAGCCGGCTGCTCCGGGAACGTTTCCAGGTCTTTTAACGTGCAGAAGGAAGGAAGGACACGGACATTTGTTAAGCACCTGGAGTGGTATTCTCCATCCATACCCCATGTACTGTTAGTGATTGTGAGTTCTAAAACCAGGATGGCTTTAATGTCTCGATATGTGCATATGCCATTCAAGTGTTACAGTAACTGTAATGTATACATTCATTTCTTATTTAGTTTATCTCAATGGTTGCTCAAAATTTAGTGTCTGTAGGACCTACTGTATAGTGATGTGTACGCAAAAGTCAATATACTGTACTTATGGACAATTGAAGTGATTTTCAAAGGGAATTTCAACTTAGGTCCTCCATCCCCTTACTTATTGACTTGAGAACCCAACCACTACGATAGCTATTGTACTTTTTCATTTTAGAAGACGAGGAAACATGCTCAGAGAGTCTCAGTAAATTGCTCAATGTCACACAGATAGTAAGAGGCTAGAGTTAGGGTTCCAAATGAAGTATTAATTGATCTTCTCAGGCAGAGTTGCTGGATTGAGTACTTTATCATATAGAAGGCCTCAACCCTAATTTTGAGATCATGTAGCTTCATTTTATTCCAGTAAAAAATTTGTACCATTTAAATATGTGCAGTGCAAATAGTTCAGTATAGTCCTCTTGAGCAGAAACAAACGGTGGCAGTTAGTCTCCTCGCTTCCCACCATGTGTCTTTGAGGAAATCAACTTGCCCTTCACTGTGTTACCACTTTTGTATAGGAAATCTAGTCCAGAACATAATCGATAGTGACACACTGTTTTGTGGAAAACCTAGGCAAATAGGTAAACAGTTTATTGAAATTTGAGAAAATGCAACAAACAAGAATGCAACTGTAAAAGATAAATTTGGGCTGGGCGCGGTGGCTCACACCTGTAATCCCAGCACTTTGGGAGGCCGAGGGCAGATCACTTGAGGTCAGGAGTTCAGAGACCAACCTGGCCACCCTGGCGAAACCCCATCTCTACTAAAAATACAACAATTAGCCGGGTGTGCTGGCTCATGCTTGTAGTCCCAGCTACTCGGGAGGCGGAGGCACGAGAATCGCTTGAACCCGGCGGTCAGAGGTTGTAATGAACAGAGATCGTACCACTGCAGTCCAGCCTGGGTGCCGGAGGGAGACTCCATCTCAAAATAAATAAATAAATAAATAAATTTCAAGCTTCTATAGGCATATCAACTTTAATAAATGGTACAGACTGGTTTTAAGCCATAACTCTAGAGAATGGTTGTTTTTAGGAAAGAGTGCTGTCACTGAAAAGGAAAGCTGACCACTAAAAATGATTATAGACAGCTTGGTAAATACGTGATTTGTGTTAGAGTCAATCTGTGATCGAGGACCTCATTTTTTGGAGGGACTAAGAAACCAGTGTCTGAGAACCAGATGCCAAACAGTGTTACTTAGCCTGGGAATGTCACCTTCTGAGGCCATTCTTTAGTAGCACATGGTTTTATCACTATGGGATCTGTCTATACTTCTTCCTAATTCCAACACTAGGATAACCCTCCCCCACCTCATATCTTTAGCACCTAAAATGGCCATGAACATAGAAAGCAGCTCCTTTTAGGGGGTACGCAGCATTTATCTGGAGTGATATTTTTCGTATAGTAGTGACAGAAGAAACGAACTTTAAGCAAATGTACTCAAAACTCAGGGTGGGATTTTCTGTCTTTGGTTAGTTCCTTATGTGAAAGTAGCCCCATTAGTTGGGTGCCAAAGGCAGTCTTATTCTTTACTTCCGGAATATCACTCCCATCGCAGAGGATAAAGCCTTTTACAGTTACAGGTGTATTTGAATTTTCTTTTGAGACAGACACCCCTTTGACTTAGAAGGGGACAGAGCACTGGATCTTTGACATAGGACTGGAGGGGGTGAGGAAAGGAAATGGGACTGGCTTTGCTTCTCATTTTAGAAAAACCAGTCCCACATATGGGCCTTCTCAAGTGGGTGAGGAAGAAAATACTGTTTTTCTTTTTTACTTCTTGCTTTACCTTAAAAAATATCTTTTTCGAGAAATGTTTCTAGATTAAGCAATATGAATAACTAAATGAATATGTTGAGGAGAGGGACAGGGGAAAGTGTGGGATGGGGTTGGGGGAAGAAGACAGGACATTTAAAGCAGTCAGATCTTTGATGTCTGGTTCCTTTGCCTATTTTTATTGTAAGTGTTAAATTCCATTTCTAAATAAACACATAGGTACATTCTTTAATAAACACTCTAGACCCAGAGATATAAAGGTGAAGAAAACAATTCTGGTTCTTGAGTGGTTCACAGTCCAACACAGGATTAGACATAAGAAGAAACACATAATGGCACAGTGGTAAGTGCTATTGTGGACGCCTACTAGGGTGTCTGCATAGATCCCTCTTTTCTGTGAAATGAGGTAGTGGGAGTTGCTGGGGGTAAGAGGAGAGAGGGGGAGGCAACTATGTGCAGTCCAGGCACAGAGGGCAATATAATTAAAGAAGTAGAGGTGTGAAGAAGCAAGATGCATTCTGGAGACAGCAAGTGTGAAATGGAGGTAGGTAGGGATATTTTAATTATAGACATTTGGTTATGTAAGTGTGTCATTTCAGGTAGGCTATAGATTGGTGGGAAGAAACCCCTGGTGCCTCTCTGTGCGTACAACACACACACATACACCCCCACACACAGAGTAAATTCCTGATTTCTTTAGCAAAGAACACAGAAACTTAGGGGAAGCAAGGTAGCCACATAAAGAAGTGGGAGAAGCAGCATATCTCATTTTAGCTTTTCTTGGATCTTCCAAGTTTCCACAAATAACTTGTGCAGCTAGTGACATCATCTGCAAAAGATAAAGTCTTTTTTTTTTTTTTTTTTTTTTTTTACATCTCAGAAACTTTTATAACCAATTGTTAAGGGTATACAAATAATCCATGACTTTATGAGAAATATTTGTAGATAGATTGTTTCTGGTTCTTGATCCTGATGCCAACAGTTTCAACAAGGCCTCACCTTTAGCTGTGGTTAAGGTTGGAGTGTGTGTCTGTCGGGGATGGTGGGTACCAAATAAGGTCCTAGAAGTCTATTACGATACTTCTAACTTTAATTTTTCAGTATCTTTTAAAGGCTGTCTTCTTTTTAGAAAAAAATGGACTTTATTTTTTAGAGCAATTTTGGGTTAAAAGCAAAAGTGAGGAGAAAGTAAAAAGTTTCCCATGTATCCCCTGCCCCCACACATGCATAGCCTCCCTCATTATCAACATCCCCCACCTGAGTGGTACATTTGTTAAACTGATGAACCTACACTGACACCTCTTTATCATCCAAAGTCCATAGTTTATCTTAGGTTTCATTCTTGATGTCATACATTCTGTAGATTTGGGCAAATGTGTAATGACATATATACTATTATGATGTATTATAAAGTGGTTTCGCCACCCTAAAAATCCCCTGTGCTCTGTTTTTCTTTTTCTTCTTGGAACCCCTGACAACCACTGATTTTTTTTTACTGTGTCCGTATTTTTGCCTTTTCCAGAATGTTATATGTTTGAGATCATATAGTATATAGCCTTTTCAGACTGGTTTCTTGGTAATATGCATTTCAGTTTCCTCCATGTCTTTTCATGGCTTGATAGCTCATTTATCTTTAGTGCTGAATAGTATTCAATTTGCTGGATTTATAAAACAATTTATCCATTGTCCTATTGAAGGACATACTGGTTTCTTCCAAGTTTTGGCAATTATGAACAAAGCTGCTATAAACATACATGTGCATGTTGTTGGTGAACATAAGTTTTCAACTCTTTTGCATAAATAGTAAGGAGTACAGTTTCTGGGTTGTGTGGTAAGAGTATGTTCAATTTTGTGATAAAGCACCAAACTGTCTTCCAAAGTGGCTGTACCGTTTTATATTCCCATCAGCAATTAATAAGAGTTCCTGTTGCTCCACATCATCACTGGTGTTTGATGTCAGGATGCTGAAATTTGGCCATTCTAATAGATGTGTAGTGGTATCTCATTGTTATTTCCATTTGCATTCCCCTGATGATATATGATGTGGAACATCTTTTTATATGCTTATTTGCCATCTGTATATCTTCTTTGGTGTGGTGTCTGTTAAGGTCTTTGGCCCATTTTTTAATTGGGTTGTATGTTTTCTTATTGTTGAGTTTGAAGAGATTTTTTTTTTTTGTGTGTGTGTATATATATATATATTTGAAAATATTTTCTCTTGGCCTGTGAATTGTCTTTATATTCTCCCAGTGGTATCTTTTGCAGAGTAGAAAGTTTTAATTTTAGTGAAATCCAGCTTATCAGTTTTTTTTTTTCTTTTATGGATCATGACTTTGGTATTGTATCTAAAAAGTCATCACCAAATCCAAAGTCATCTAGATTTTCTTCTATGTTATCTTCTAAGAGTTTTACAGTTTTGCATTTTACATTTAGATCTATAATCCATTTTGATTTAATTTTGTGAAGGATGTAAGACCTGTTTATAGATTCATTTTTTGCATATGGATGTCCAGTTGTTCCAGCACTACTGGCTGAAAAGAGTATCTCTTTTCTCCATTGTAGTGCCTTTTTACTTTTGTTAAAGATCAGTTGACGGTACTTATGTATTATGTAGGTCTATTTCTGGGCTCTTTATTCCGTTCCATTGATCTATTTATCTATTCTTTTGCCAATACCATACTGTCTTAAGTACTATAGCTTTATAGTAAGTCTTGAAGTCAAGTGGTGCCAGTTCTCCAACTTTGTTCTTCTCCAATTACTCTCTTTATTTTCCTGAAAATAGTCCCTTTTTGTTGCTTAAGCAAGATGAGGAAATTTGTAGTTTGGAACCAAGGATGTTGACTAATACACTAAGAAACGACCAACTAGTAGCCTTTGCTTTTTCTACTCTGCCATTTTAAAAATGAAGAAACAAATATGGAGAGGTTAATAAATGCTTTCATTTTTCAAAAACTAACTTTAGAATACATGTTGTCGGGCCGGGCGCGGTGGCTCAAGCCTGTAATCCCAGCACTTTGGGAGGCCGAGACGGGCGGATCACGAGGTCAGGAGATCGAAACCATCCTGGCTAACACGGTGAAACCCCGTCTCTATTAAGAAATACAAAAAACTAGCCGGGCGAGGTGGCGGGCGCCTGTAGTCCCAGCTACTCGGGAGGCTGAGGCAGGAGAATGGCGTGAACCCGGGAGGCGGAGCTTGCAATGAGCTGAGATCCGGCCACTGCACTCCAGCCTGGGCGACAGAGCGAGACTCCGTCTCAAAAAAAAAAAAAAGAATACATGTTGTCTAGCTGTGTTTCTAGTACTCTTTCTACCATACCATGCCATTTAGAAGGTCAGTGAAACCATGCTCTTTAAGGATGTAGCTTTAAAATATTGTATGGAACTTATTTTATTAAAAAAAATTATGACATAGGTCAGGTATCCCTTATCTGAACTGGTTGGGACCAGAGTGTTTTGAATTTGAGATTTTAGAATAATTGCATATATATAATGAGATACCTTGGGGACTCAAGTCTAGACAAAAAATTCGTTTATGTTTTATATGCACCTTATACCCATAACTTGAAGGTAATTTTATTTTCCCCTTGGGACGCTGAGTAAACATGGTGTCGTGTTCCTACATTTTGACTGGGATCTACCACATAAGGTCAGGTGTGGAATTTTCCGCTTGTGGCATCATGTGAGTGCTCAAAAAGTTTCCAACTTTGGAGCATTTTGGATTTTGGATTTTTGGAGTAGGGATGCTCAACCTGTAGTTAATTTTATGTGTCATCTTCACGGAATCAGGGGATGTCCAGATAGTTGGTTAAAGACTGTTTTTGGGTGTGTCTGTGACAGTGTTTTTAGATGACATTAGCATTTGAATTGGTGGACTCAGTAATGTAGATTGTCCTCTGCAGTGTAGTTGGTCATCAGCATATCCATTGAGGGGCTAGGATCAGTGGCTCATCCTGTAATCCCAGCACTTCGGGAGGGCCAGGAGGGCAGATTGCTTGAACCCAGGAGTTTGAGACCAGCCTTGGCAACATGGCAAAACCCTGCCTCCACCAAAAATACAAAAATTAGCCAGGTGCGGTGTCACATGCCTGTAGTTCCAGCTACCCAGGAGGCTGAGGTGGGAGGATCATCTGAGCCTGGGAAGTTGAGGCTGCACTGAACCTTTCCCAGCCTGGGTGACAGAGTGAGAGTGTCTCAAAAAAAAAAAAAAAAAAAAAAAAAAAAAAAAAAAAAAAAATTCAGGGCCTGAGTAGAACAAAAGGCAAAAGTAGGGAAAACTTGCCCCTTTTTGGCCTCACTGTTTGAGCTGGGACATCTCATTTCATCTTCTTTTGCCCTCAGAGTAGGATTTATATCATTGGTTCTCGTTGACCTTTGGACTCAGACTAAATTATGCCAGCAGTCTTCCTCGGTCTCCAGCTTGCAGATGACTGATCACAAGACTTCTCAGCCTCCATAATCCTCTATAATTGTATGAGCTAAGTCTTCATTGTGTGTGTGTGTGTATCTCCTGTTGTCTGTTTCTCTGGTGAACTCTAATACAAATATCCATCGTTATGTTATTATCTAAAGATCACCATGAACTCTTTCATTTCCATGATGGGGCCACTTGATTTCATTTCTAAGCACATGGTGTAAAAGGTTTAGATTACAGATTTGCTACCATATAAGGTAGCTATCTATGTTCAACACTATTCAAAGCTGTCCTTAAGTGACTCAAGAAAGAATGAGGAATACTAAATGGAAGATATGGCTAACTCAGCCAAATATCTATCCCCATTGTTAGAGGAATAATTCAAACTGCAAGCCCTTCTGATAAATGTTGGTACATCTTCATTCATTCCAGTAGTTTGTGCTTGAAAAGATTCTCCCAGCTTTTATTTCTTTTTCATATCACAGGCCAACACCTTTCTTCAAGAAGAAAAACATTGTCAGTCTAATCCACTTGAGGGTGCTATAAGATCATCATGGTATCCAGTTTTATATCCTCCACCAGAAAACCTGCTAACTAAACAAGGATTTAGGGATGGGGAACTGTGACCCTATTATATACAGTCATTTTGAGATAATTGTATCTCTAACACTGTCTCCACCTTTTAGTGACTGACAAATGTTTTGAGGATATTATTTTAATTTAAATCAGTTCATATCTCATTAGAATTGATTAACTTAGTAATCTTGAGTTATTTTTTTCTAAGAAGAAAAATTACTGATTTCAATTTCAATTCAACATGGTTCTAAACAGACCCAGAGGTGAATATTGCACAAATCCAGGACAAGGGGCCAGAGTAGTGATACAGTTACATTTTAATCCATGTTCAATGTATGGGGCATTCCTGGAGATGTGCAACTTTAGACCAGCTGTAGTGACCATCTGCAGTGCTAGTCTCAGCTAGCATTTCTTTCATGTTTGTCTTTGTTTACAAAAAGGATGAGGAAATAGAATGAAGGTATTTCAGATTAAATCTATCATGATTGTTAGAAAAAAAGTCGAAAGATGTATGTAATACTGATAAGGAATAGGTTAAGATGCTTATCATCAGGTTCTTGGTCATGACTGCTCCTAAAGACACACACACATACACACACACACACACACCCCTCTTAGATTCTTAGATTCTTGTAGCAATTTCTCAGAATGCTATGTCAGAGAACATGTCAGGATTATCATCAAAAGAATTGAAAGTTTAATGCTAAATAAATAGTATTCTTTGTCAATACATTCTGGATTGCTTTGATTTTTAAAATGCAATTTAGATATTCCTTTAAATGAAAGCAATTGGTCATCTTCTAATTTTTAAATACTAATTCTTTTTTATTTTATTGATGGCAGCACTAAAGGAGAATTTCAGGGAGTAGAGATATATTACTGGCTTAGTATATTGCCCTTCTTAATGGAATTCATTGGAAGATCCAGGATATCAGGGCAATGATTTAACCTTAATCTGGGCCACATTTAGATATAGCCTTTGATTATCTGTAGACATAATGGTCAAATTGCCAAATGCATTAATTTATTCATTTAATAAATATTTGAGGCTTAGGCTGTATTTTAGATGTTAGGGATATAATAGTGAAAAAAATATACCAACCTTCCTTCCTCTCTGGAGTTTATATTCTGGAGGGAGACATATAATGAGTAACAAACATAATAAGTAAGTAAATGATATAGTGCATGTATTAGAAGGTGATAGATCCTATAGAGAAAGAAGTAAGTCAGGGTAAGGGGCATTGGAAGTACAGGGGGATGGGTGTAGTAGTTTTGATTAGTTATAGCAGATCTAATTAAGAAGGTGACATTTGAGCAAAGATTTGAAGTAGATGAGGAGTCAGTCATTCAACTTGTTTGAGGGAAAAGAGTTCCAGGCAGAGGGAACAGCCAATGCAAGTGTCGTGAGACAGGAAGGTATTTGATGTATTTGAGAAAGAGCAAGGAAGACAATGTGGCAGGAACAGAATGAGCATGGAGGATGGAGGTGTGGGGCATTGTAGGCCATTGCAAGAACTTGGCTTTTACTGCTAGTGGTTGGGAGCAGCTTCAGGGTTTTAAGGAGGAGGGCATATTATGCCTTTCATTATAAGAGTATCACTTTGGCTGTTATCTAGGCAGGAATTGATTAAATACCTATTGCTCATAATAAAATGGAGAAAGTTTTATAGGATGTCTTTTTATTTCTTAGGAAACATAATTTCATTTTAAAATTTACCTGTCAATGCATAGAATAAGAATATGAAGCTTTAAAAGCTACAAGAAGATTAAGAGTTTAGGGCCGGGCACATTGGCTCATGCCTGTCATCCCAGCACTTTGGGAGGCTGAAGTGGGTGGATCACTTGAGATCAGGAGTTTGAGACCAGACTGACCAACATGAAGAAACCCCGTCACTAATAAAAATGCAAAATTAGCTGGGCATGATGGTGCATGCGTGTAATCCCAGCTACTCAGAAAGCTGAGGCAGGAGAATCGCTTGAACGCAGGAAGAATCGCTTGAACCCAGGAGGTGGAGATTTCAGTGAGCCAAGATGGCACTGTTGCACTCCAGCCTGGGAAACCACAGTGAGACTCTGTCTCAATAAATAAATAAATAAATAAAGAGTGTGAGCAACTATTGTGAAATAGGGAGTTATCACAGTGGAAAGAGCCGAGAAGTCCCAGCTGTATTTTGGGTAAATAATCTAATCTTCCATGCCTCTCTTGCCACCTTTAAAACTAAGGGGTTGGATGAGATGAACTTTGAGATCTAACCCTTAACATTCACTGTTCTATAATGAAAACAGTTCAGGTGCTAAAACTGCATGTCTCCCTTTAAGCCAGTGTGCTTCTTTTTCTATGAAATCAGTATGAAGTTATTTTCCTATTGTATTGCAGTACTGGTAAGTGTGGATTCCTACTGTGGCTGGTCTCTTTAAATGAATCAAATTCTTTACAGTTCCTTTAGTTGTAGTTAGAAAAGAGACCAGCCACAGAAGTCACAGGCAGAGACTGGCTAATCACTGTTTGGAAGTCTCAGTGTGGCAGTTCCATGAGGTAGATTGAGTTTTGGATACTGATCATAAGTTTTTCAAGTGCAGAAATTCAAGTAAGGCTCGACATACTGATACACACTAACCAAACTAAACACTGACTTACAAATCACATTGACAATGTATTAAGGGTGAACTATAAATGTTATGTGAATCAGAAACTCATATTGAGTATCAATATATTCTCCTGTGGAAAGCCAACTTCAGTCAGAAGCTTGTTTGTGAGCCCAAAATAAGAACAAAAGCAGCCTGTTGGGTGTTTTTAATGACTGATTTCATCAAACTATGTAATCTTATGCATTCGTTTCCTCTGCATGTGTATTTCTTCTAAGACAATCAAAAACTGTGGTTGCCTGGCATCCTTTTCTTTCTCTCTTTAATCTTTTACACACACACACACACACACACACACACACACACACACACACATGTATATAATATATAAAATATAAATGTATACATATGCTATATATATAACTGATTAATAGCAAATATATTGGGAATATGACTGCTACTATGTCTATATTTGAAAACTGCTTTCAATTTTGTTTTAACTTTCTTAAAATGGAAGCCCCATATATAAAATAGACAGTAAGATACTGAGAACTCAGCCGAGTAATATATTTTCCTTTTTGTCTCCAACCCCCTCTCCCTCACACACAGCAAATGATGGCTGGAGAGGTTACCTTTAAGTCAGCGATCCTCGATCCCCAACCTTTTTGGCACCAGGGACCGATTTCATTGAAGACAATTTTTCTATGGACTGGGGCAGTGGGGATGGTTTTGGGATGATTCAAGTGCGTTGCATTTATTGTGCTCTTTTTTCTGTTACTATTACATTGTAATATACGATGAAATAATTATACAACTCACCATAATGTGGAATCAATAGGAGCCCTGAGCTTATTTTCCTGCAGCTAGATGGTCCCGTCTGGGGATGATGGGAGACAGTGACAGATTATCAAGCATTAGATACTCATAAGGAGTGTGCAACCTAGATCCCTTGCATGTGCAGTTCACAGTAGGGTATTCACTCCTGTAAGAATCTATTGCTGCGGCTCATCTGACAGGAGGTGGAGTTCAGGCGCTAATGTGAGCGATGGGGAGTGGCTGTAAAAATATATGAAGCTTCGCTCTCTTGCCTGCTGCTTACCCCCTGCTGTGTGGCCTGATTCCTAACAGGCCATCGACTGGTACCTGTCTGTGGTCTCGGGGCTGGAGACTCCTGCTTTAAGGAATATCTCAGACTTTTTAACAGGTTAGTTCTTCTGGCAGGATTCTATATCATTGATTAGGTTTCAGCTTAAGTTATAATAATATACTAATCAATGTTTTCTATGGCTATACTTTAGTCACTATTCTCTATGTCTAGATGGCAGTCCTAGACATAGAAAACAGAACTGTACACTTCTCAAATTCTACACACATACACTTTCTTTTCTGACTGTAGTCATTTCCACAGATGGTGTTTCTTATTCATTATACTTTGATCTTTCATGGTTTCACTTTCTCAGAAAGTAATTTTATTTCTAAGTTCAGGAGGGCTCCATTCTTTGCCCAAGTAAACTCATTATAAAGCCCTCCATGATCTTGTCTCTGTCTATGTTTCCTAACTCATTTTCATTTTCAACCCTTTTCATCAATCATCAGAATTCAACCACATAGATTTTCTGGTATTTTCTAAATACGCCAAATTTTCCCCACCTCATAGCTTTTGTACTTGTTTTTTCTCTTTTTATTTTATTTTATTTTATTTTTTGTACTTGTTTTTTAAAACACTCTTCCCTCACTTTAATTTCTCTTTATCTTCAGTTCTCAACTTAAGGGTACTTCTTCTTTCTCACAGCACTCCATTTATTTCTAGCATACATTTATCATAATTTATTTCCTTATTGATTGTCTGTATTCCCCACTAAAATATAAGATTCATGAAGGCAGGGCCATATCAGTCTTGTTCATGGCTCTGTACTCCATACATCATGGCTCTGTGCTCAGTGCCTGGCACATAGCAGATACTAAATAAATGCGTTTGAATGAATGAATGACTATGTACAAATATTTATGTGTAAAAATCACACTCAGAGTAATGGATGGGTCATAGTATGTCATATATGTGGGTGAGAAAGACTTAGTTAACCAGGTTGGATGGAAGTGGGGGACTGGAAATAAACTTCAGTTCTCGGCAATGGGACCATCTGTTGGCTTGGAGGTATTTATGGTAAACAAAACATGTCATTGGGTATTATAGCAACTGGCAAAGGGTAATATAACAAAAAAGTAGCCCATGTTGCAGGTCAAACCTGAAATAAAAGTGCTTTCTAGACAGGTTCAGGCAGCATGGTGATTAGATACTTCAGAAGCAGGGAGGTGGATTTTTTTTTTTTTTAACTTGACTTCATGGAAGATTTTTGTTTGTTTGTCTTAAAATAAGCTCAAATATGAGTTGAATGATGTGCCGGCTAAAAACAAATGTAATCCTCTGGTTTTGTTCCTTTATCTGCCACTCCAGGTTTACATTTGGATTTTGTCTTTTATCTTGTGTTAATAATTGTTTATTTCATTGTATCTGAGACTAGGGATAGTCTCTCTGTGGTAGTCCAAGCTTATGGGACAAATATCTGCATATTTCTCATATTATGGTTTTTCAGGGAAGCGGAACCAATAAGATGGGTATATGTATCTTTAGAAGGAAATTTATTTTAAGGAATTGGCTCATGTGATTTAGGTGGCTGGCAAATGAAAGTATACAGGGTAGACTGGCAAGCTGGAGACCAAGGAAAAGCTAATGCTGCAGTTTAAGTCTGAAGGCTATCTGCTGGTAGATGGCCCTCTTTCTTGATGGAGGTCAGTCTTTTGTTCTATTCAGATCTTTAGCTAGCTGGATAAGGCCTTACTCGGATGATAGAGGGCAATCTGCTTTACTCAGAGTTCATCAATTTAAATGTTAACCTCACCCCAAACACCCTCACAGAAACATTTTGAATAATGTGCGACTACCTATCTGGGCACCATGGCCCAGGCAAGTTGACATAATTAACCATCGCAATTATGTCCTACTTCAATGTCATATTTTAAGACAATGAAGCCTATTTAAAGCATTACAGCCCCACGATGGTGAAGCAGCTGGAAATCACATGATTTGAGGAACAGCTGAAGTCGCTAGGAATGTATAGAAATTCTGCCTCATTTAATCTACTGGGTTCCACACTTACAGCCAATATCAATCTGAGTTGCATCATCATTTCTTACTCATATCAGAGTTATAATATGAATGGTAGAGATTTCATAGTCTTTTGGTCTAAAATTGATTTAAGTTGATTTAAAGGCCTTTATCAACAAAATTTCTAAGCTTATAAAGCTTTTTTATTTTGCCCCTTTCAAGGTCTAGAACTTAAAGATACTCCTCCTCCATGGTGGTTTCTGAACAATAATTTATGTGTCGAGCATTGAGTAAAAAATTTTGGGTCATGTGATGACCGATTTTGCATGGGTCATTGACTCCAGGTGACTTCCTTTTCTGAGTGATCAAAGCCATTCCTAATTGTAGCAGCCTAGAATTTTGCTGTTAACCATTTCATGTCTGTTTCTGTGGCCACATTTCACCTCTAACAAACAAAAGAAACACCATTATCTTAGGAAAGTTGTTTGGCTATGTTTTTATTTTTATTTTTTCGGAGACTTTTCATTAGCCAACAGTCCAGAATTTATTGTATTCATTTTCATTGGCATCGTGGTGACTAGCACGAATGTGAGAATTGTAACTCAGAAATTCGCCTAACATTTATTTGACTATCTCTTTGTTCCAAATAGCTGTAGGTGCTGGGAATTCAGTAATGAACAAATCATAGGAAAATCCCAGTTGAAAAAAGATCGTGTGAGTGGTTATTGCTGATGTTTTACTTTCATCCTGAGGAATCTTTTCCTTAATTCTAAACCTATGGTCTTGGATATGAAAGGAAAAGTATACTGTTTTTTGTAGCTTCCATCAGCTCCACAGAATAAAATAACTAGTAGTCTTTTATAATTTAAAGATATAGGGAAGAAAAAAATTCACAATGAAATAGTATAATTTGACAATAATAAATACCGTCACCTTGACTATCTCTGTATAATTAAGATATTTCTAAGCCATTGTCATTGCCTTTTATTTCAGGCTAAATTAAAGATAACTCATTTTCTGAATTGCATGACAAAATAGTCTCTGTAGGACCCTTGGAGCTAGTGTTGTGCAAACTGTATCAGTGAAATTTCTGTATCATTTACTAGGATATTTGTTTTGTGGAACAGTCTTGGTTTACATAAACTCTTTTCCCAGTTCTCATGGAGCAAGAGAGTTGAACTAGGAGACAGATTTTCTTATGATAGAGTCTATTAAAATTATTTAAAAATATGTTTTGTATAGGTAATACTGAGTGGATTGACAGGATATTGCTGCTGAGATATCTCCGGGCAGTCTGTCTTTTACAAACCTCTTTGTCTTTTTCAAACATTGATGCCTTATCTGTTCTGAGAACTCATATGTGATATTTTTGGCATGCTTGTCCATTTAGGTTGTATGTAACTTTCAGTTTTCCTAAAACTCTATCATGGATGTTCATTTCAGTTTCTCTAAGATCCATGCAAGACCCATGTTCACTTGGGGCATATGACACACTTCTTCTGTAAGGCTAGCCTTACCATGTCACATCTTAGGTCTTGGAGGGAGTTATGAAAATTGTCTTAGTTCTTCCTCACTTTAGCATCCATTTACTCTCTTCCACATACTATGTTTTATTTTCCCAAAGACCATGAAGTGATCAAATACCAGCTCCCCAAGGAACTTTTTTCAGTTTAATTAGAAAAGAACAGTACTCAGTTCCTTTACTGTTCTTCTGGAAGTAATTTCTAGCTCCTGTACCCATCTTCTTCCTCTGTTCCAGTAAATTATCTTTTGTCCTGTATTGTCAATCAGACTTCTAGCCCTATCTTACTATGTCACATACCTGGATTATAGTCATTGCAGTAGTAATAGAATTTGACAATAAATCTAGTTTGCAGACCTATGGCAACTGGGGTTAAGGTATGGCAGCATGACTTAGGAATTATTGATGTTTTTTCCTGGTCTACATGATTAAATGGTGATGCTTTTCTCAGTGGGGCACTTACCATAGAAGGGTAACTATTGTTTCACAGACTGTCAATAATAGTATACATGAAGAAAGTCAAAAGCCTTGACTCCTGATTGCAGCTATGACTGAGGAACTGGTACAAGACTAACCCTTCTGACATAACAAATCCCCTGCCACAGAAAGGAAACAACAAAATTATATGAAACAACTGCTTTTAGATATTGGACAACAGGCCATGAAGGACTGCACTGTCTGAGAGAAGAAAAATACACTAGATAACTGTTATTAGTGCTGGGTTTTCTGGTTAGAGGCAATTACTGGGCAAGGTGCAGAGAGGTGAAACGCAGACAGAGCATGGCAGCCTTGATAAGATGATGAGACAGATATTAGAGTTCGGAGAGGCTCAAACAGCTGAAATTTATGGGCAGGAGACCAAAGAGGAGAGAGCTAAGCAGGGAAAGAACTCCAGAAATCTGCATAGGTTCCTTTTGAGTATTTGATTACTAATCTGCACAAATATAGGGTGAGACTCCACAAGACCAAAGAACAATTACCAGGGAAAGAATAATTACTGGGAAGCTATAAGCTGAACAAGTATCAGAATTTCACAGGACTGAACAACTAGGGTGGAAAGACCCTGTGGAACACTCAGACAATTCATTAGAGATTGCCAAAAGGCCATACCGCTTTTTGGTTTTAGTCCTAAGAAGAAGGGCTAAAAGTAGTCTTCTAGTAAAATCTATTCTAGACACTTCTTAACAAGGTTGAAAAGGAAGTTTCAAAATAAACAATGCAATTCAACATGTCCAATATATATATAGATATCAAAAGTTACTAGACATGCAAAAAAAAAAAAAAACCCATGAAAATGTGACCCATAACCAGGTTTGAAAAATCCATTGATAGAAAACAGTTCTAGAAACAGGCAAAATTAATGGACTTGGACTTTTAAAGACCTATTCTAAATATGTATGCAAATTGAGGCCAGGCACGGTGGCTCACGCTTGTAATCCCAGCACTTTGGGAGGCCAAGGCTGGCAGATCATGAAGTCAAGAGATCGAGACCATCCTGGCTAACGTGGTGAAACCCCGTCTCTACTAAAAATACAAAAATTAGCTGGGCGTGGTGGCGCACACCTGTAGTTCCAGCTAATTGGGAGGCTGAGGCAGGAGAATCACTTGAACCTGGGAGAGGGAGGTTGCAGTGAGCCGAGATCACGCCACTGCACTCCAGCTTGGCAGCAGAGCAAGACTCCGTCTCAAACAAACAAACAAACAAACTAAAAAAAAAAGCAGAGTAGGAATGGAGATGGAAGAAAGGAAAAATAACTTAGGTATTTATTTATTTATATTTTTCCTGTCGGTTTCTGCCTTGGAATAAATTCTGGTGCAAGTACAATGAAGGAAGAGAGTAGAGGTAAATTTCTTCTCCCCGTCTTCCTCTGATGAGTCTAGTCTCTGTGTCTTACACTTTCTCCCTGGAGCTCTAGTAGGCTTGCCGAGGTTTACCATGCTGTGGCAACTTGAAAAAAATGAATCAGAAAATGCATAAGTGATGCTTTAGAACAGTGAATACCTGCTGGACAACCCTGGGACTCTGTGGAGTCCAAGAGGCATGGAAAAAAGCAGTGAATGTTTCTCTGTGTCCACAAGAAAGAAAGGGCATAGACTATAGGTGAGAAAGTGGAACTAAACAGACTTGGGGGAGACTTATTCGCTTCCTTAGCCAGGATGAGGAAACCCCTGGGGAAGATGCGAGAAGATCAGAAGAAAATGCTGCCATGTCTCAGTAGATTATCAACACAGTGGGGAGACATGATCTCCAAGGACACCAGCTCCTAAGAATGAGACTGGTTAAAATTCAAAGTACACAACTCTTCTATCAGGATGGCATGGTGGCATTTATTAAGACTCCCAGCTCAGCAACAACTAGGGAAGAGGAAGAGGGCAAAAAGAAAGCAATCTTAAATAGTGCTAAGTGCACTATTTATTTTGGTACATCTCAGTTTGTTTCATTTTGGTACATCTCAGTTTGTTTCTTGTTAAACAGGCTAAAATAAAATGATATCCTGCTCCCCAATTGCTCTTCTAAACATGTAGCTTTAGATTCATTCCTGAATAAGTTTAGAAATGTACTTATTTCTGTAGAGAAACATGAAACCAGTCAACAAATTTGTGCGAAGCTAATGCACTTTGTGTAGGTAAGCAATTTACAAAGTAATATGTAGGTATGTTATTGAAAGGAAAAGTAAATAAATAAATAAATAAAAGCATCATAGACAGCTAAAAAGAAATGATCTTCTCTATCATTTTAAAGACGTGATGATTAAATACTTGCATACTTCACTTTGTCTTATCAGCACATATGCAGCTACATTAAAAATCTCCATCTACCCTATCAGTGTGATCTGAGAGAACAGAATACTATGTCTACTTGGTTAAAGCTTTTCTTCTCTAAACATCAGGATGATTTAAGGAAAATACACATCTAAGCTCAGTTCTAGTAATTCCTTGCCACTCACTTGGAAAAATTCACTGTGAGTTGCAAGTTCATGTAGTAGTATACCTGGTTAAAATATAGCAGCTCTACCATTGTTACCTCATCATACTATAATTTCTTTGGGACATGAACTTACATTTATACAATATTTTATTATAAAATGCTATCTAATTTAGGGTCACTTCGATTTTTTTTTTTTTTTGACAGAGTCTCACTCTGTTGCCCAGGCTTGAGTGCAGTGGCATGATCTTGGCTCACTGCAACCTCTGCCTCCCGAGTTCAAGTGATTCTCCAGCCTCAGCCTTCTGAGTAGCTGGGACTACAGGCCTGCGCCACCACACCTGGCTAACGTTTTATATTTTTAGTAGAGATGGGGTTTCACCATACAGTCCAGGTTGGTCTCGAGCTCCTAACCTCGTGATCCACCTGCCTTGGCCTCCCAAAGTACTGGGATTACAGGCGTGAGCCACAGTGCCTGGCCATGGGTTTCATTGGTTCTTAATGCCTAAAATAACTTGTACATTTCCAGCTTTAAATTTCTGTGACTATGTGATCTTTAGTTTTCATAACCTTTTGTTTTGGGAAAGAAGTTACACTTCCTTTTCAGAGTAATATAGCCCAAAGTGTCATTTATTTTATAACTAACATCAAATTGACTCATTAATTCACCCTCCTGTGCCAATAGAAGGAGTTTGGGAAGAAAATATAACTAACAACAAAAATATAAATGGCTTTCTTTTTTCAGGGATTAGCAGGCTAAACAGAATGCTTATGTTGTAGAAAGTGCTTATGAAATCAAGAAAGGCAATAGAAATATTTAATAACACAAATCAAATTATTGCATATGGCAAGTTTTATATATATATATAAATGTATATATATAAACATTTGTTTCATGTCTTTATTGGCATAAAATGTGGAAATTAGAAGGTAGACGTTGTCACCATATTTTTAAATGCTACTTAGCCTAAACTGGTAGGTTCTTATATTCCTGAACATCATGACACTTGACAGCTAAGAAGAGAATCAGATTCCAAATACGGTACTGGGGCTTTAGTGGTTATTTGTTGTTTTTTGGTTGCCTAGTATCTATTTTTCCTAGTTTTGGTAATAGTACCCAAGGGCTCACCCTTTCTCCACTCTCTGTCATTGGGCTGTGGTTGGCCTGTAGCACTGAATCTAAAGACAGGCCAGTCATCTTGCTTAATACTTACGATTAAATTGATTGGCTTAGGAATGGGCAGGTGACTTGATTTAGGACAACAGTAGTCAAGCCCAGGATCTCTGATTAAAGTGTTGAAAGGACCTTTTAAAATTTTATTAGTTTAATTTAAATTATTATTTATTTTTTTTTGGAATGTCAAGCTGAAATTACTATCAGATATCTTGCCACCACATGGAGGCTTTGAGTGAAGTCTACATGGAGGAGAACAGAGCTGACAGATGGAAAGATACTGAATCCCAGCAACATCCTTTGAGATGCTGGATCAGCTGAGCTGGGCTTGAAGATAGAGCTACTCCTGTACTTTTAAGGTACATAAGTCAATGAATTCCCTTGTTTGCTTGGATTAGCTTGATTTTATTTTCTGTTACCTGTAGCAAGAGTACTACTACCTTGAATATTTCCCACTTGCTCTCCAGATTCACTCTCTACTTTTTTTTTTTTCCCAACCTTCTCTGTGCCCGGGGACTTACCTATAAGGATTGTATCAAAGAACACATTTGCCCTCTGGCTTCTGATTGTGTTCAGCCAGTGGGAATCTCCCTAGAGAGGGAGGTCAGAACATATATACTCTAGGGGCTCTCCCTGCTATATCACAATAGGGTGAATGGTTCCTCTTTTAAAGGCTATTGATCCTGTCAATTGCCCTTTCCTCTCCAGGTTTAGTAGCCATCTTCTCCCTGTACACATCAGATCCAGGGGAGTTATACCTTCTCACAGTTGCAAGCTCTGGAATAAAACAGTATCCCTAACTGGTTTCCCTTAGCCCTTCCATATTTCTGCAAATAGTGCCTCTATTAAATTCTTCTCAATTATACAGTTTGAGTGAGCTGTCTCTTTGTACCAGGAGCCAGAGTGATACATACTCCATTCATTTTGGTATTCAAAATAAGTGGAAAATGCAATATTTTTAAAAGACAAAATCATATTAGCCATTTGAACAATTTATTGCTTGATAGTGAATACCCAATTTAGTATCATGATAAGATTTTAGAATTTTTGCAATACATGGAATTTTAGGAAGTCTGTGGTGCAGGGAACTGAAGGCTGTTGCCATCTACATGAGTGGGGACTTATTCTAAGATTTTAGATTATTTTCTAGACTACCACTCACAGAAACTACCTTTTAGTGCAACCACGGTGGAACCCTGCATTTTCCTTATCCGTAGTATCTCTAGGTAAGCATCACTGTGCTCTTATAAATTTATATTTTCACTTCTCCAGGTCTTAGAAAGAGGACTGCTTGATTTTTTTGTGAATAAATGAATAAAGGAAATAATTTTAAGATGCACACTGAAATCTACGCTCAGTGAATTTACATCTCATGATTTATTAGAACAAACTTTCCATAGGTCTTTTATAGTTCAGAAGGACACAGCAACAAGTATGTTAATTTCAAATTTATTCACTGAAGCAAGTTTTGAAGAAGTCAACTAGGTATCATGTAATTACCCTGTGTATTTTAGGTATTAAGATTAATTTAAGATGATTTATCACTCTGTTTACCATGTTAGGCTTTTCTTCAATTAGTCTAAATTGATGAGTCCTGATGAGCTTTTTTAGTGATATACTATTTAAAAGATTAACTACATTGAACATATGTAATGGATTAATAGCAGTGTCTATTCAATATTAGCTTGAGGCTATGGAGTATATTCAATAGTCAACATGAAGCAAAATATTATTTATGCTTTGAATGGAGAATACTTTACTAAACCAGTCAAGAAACCTTCTCATCTGGCTTTCCCTGGTTCTTCACTTGCAGTACTATTTTATATTGGACAACAGTTCAAACTAGTAATAAATATATGATTGCCATATTCTTCTGAACCACAATATCTACTAATGTTGCTAATCAAACAAAATATTTGGATTGCCCCAACCTAAGAAAAAAAAATTTGGGCCATAATGTTGCTAGGTGTATCCTGTCATATGTGTAGCATGCTTCCTTTCAATCCATTTCAACAACAAGCTTAAAAAATATGTGCCAGTCTTCAGGGAAATATAATAGATAAAACAGCTAAGAATATAAGTGTTATAATTAACATTACATAAGAGTTCTGTAATAGGAATTAGAGATTCAGTTTATGCAAGTCAAAAGGTGGTAATAAGTAGCATATTTTCATCTTCCAAATAAAGGAAAAGCTCAAACTTTACAAACATGGTAGGGTTTTTATTTTCTCCAGAGTCATAAGTCAGTGAATAGATAGATAGATGATTCTTATAGTGTAGAATTCTGCTAGGCACCTTTGTTGATTCAAGAGCACAAAGAAATATGATTCCTGCTTTTAAGGACAGTGAAATGAACTATTAACACAAGTCCTCTAGTAATCCAGCCCTCTGAAATGTTATGGCTTCTTATACTGCCTTGTGTTAATAGTTCACTTCTCTTAAATTAGATTACACTTGATGAACCAATATTGACACATTATTATTAACAAAAGTCTGTAGTTTACATTAGGATTCACTCTTTCTATTATAAAGTTCTGAGTTTAGAGAAATGTATAATATCATGTGTTCACCATTACGGTATCATACAAAATAGTTTCATCACCCCCCAAATCTCCAATGTCTCACCATCCCTCCATTCCTCCCCTAAGCCTGGAAACCACTCATCTTTTTCCTGTCCTCATAGTTTTACCTTTTCCAGGATGTCATATAGTTGGAATCAAATAGTATGTAGCTTTTATAGACTGCCTTCTTTCACTTAGCAATATACAGTTAAGTTTCCCCCATGTCTTTTGTGGCTTGATAGCTCATTTATCTTTTTAAAAATCACTGAGTAATAGTATATTGTATGATGTGCCACAGTGTGTTTATCCATTCACTTATTGAAGGATATCTTGGTTGCTTCCAGAAAGCACAGTGCTGAGTGATGAGTGCTGTAAGAAAGATATGCAGGGTGTTAAAATGAAGAATGAGTTTAGCATTTAGAGGAGGCTTCACAGAGAAGGTGACACAAGCTGAGTCTTGAAGGATTAGTAGGAGTAGAAAGGTATACTAGGGCAGGGGTCAGGGGAACAGTGGACTATAGGTAGAGGAGAAAGAATGCAGAGATGTGAGACAGCATGGCACATGTAAGGCACTGCAGAAACCCAATATGGCTGTTTCATAATGCAGGTTGGGGCTGGGCTAGAGGAGGCATAAGAGACTATCCTAGAAGGACTTTGTATACTAAAGAGTTTAGATTTATTCTGGATAAATGGAGAGCTGTGGAAGGATTTTAAAGGGAAGAGTGATTTAAGAAATAACAACGTGGCTAATAGAAAATTTGAAATTACATATGTGTTCACATTATATTTCTATTTGTCAGTTTCTATTTGGATATCCTGTCATCAGTTTGAAAATTCCATGTCTAAAATGAAATGTTTCATTTTGCTCTCAAACCAATTCTTCTCTTTTCTATTTCTGCTGGTGGTGTCATAACCTATCTTCCCATTGCCTCATTACCCTAAAATCTGGCTCTACTAAAACATACCAATAGCCTCCTAATAAATATGGAACACTTCATGAATTTGCATGTTCTCCTTGCACAGGGACCATGCTAATCTTCTCTGTATCATTCCAATTTTAGTATATGTGCTGACAAAGCAAGCACCTAATTTTTTTGTGATCCTCATTTTCACTGGTCTTTTTTTCCTACTGCTTCATGCAACTGAATCTCTACTTTCTTGATTATCTTCCTCCTTTGACTTGTGTAACTCTGAGCTACTACAGTTCCTATCCAGTTTCTCTGATTACCTTTCCTCTCCTTTCTTTCACTGGCTTCTCTTCTTCTTCATACCTTAGAGATCTAGCCACATGCTCTGCTTTGTTTCCCTTCCCTCCTCTTCAGATATCTCATCTATTATAATGACATAACCATTGCATAAATGAAAATGATCACATTACCATCTCCAGTCTCAACCCTTCTTTTTAGCTGCACTATTGCATCTGCAGTTTTCTGCCAGATGTTTCTATTTGGACATCCTGTCATCAGTTTGGAAATTCTATATCTAAAATGAAATGCATCATCTTGCTCTCAAAACCAGTTTTTTTTTTCTTTTCTGTCTCTGCTTGTGGTATCATGATTCTCTTTATCACCCAGCTTGAAATCTCTGATTTAAGTTGAACTCTTACCTTTCTCCCTAGCCTCTCCCATTCCTCCAGTCATGAAAACCTGTAGGCTCTTCCCTCCTAATGTCCCTTGTATCCATTCCCTTTCTCTGGTCCCATGGATAGGTATCCTCACATGCTACACAGTCAGCTGCTGCTTTCTGAACTCAGGGTACCTGGGAATATGAATGGATAAGAAACACCAAGGTATGGGGTGGGGAGTGAGAATGGCAATTCCTTAGATAAATGCTCCAAAGTGATTTATTCGCAGTACATTTTGAAGTTGCTGACAGAACATAAATGAAACTAGTGATTTAAAAAAGAGCTGTTCTTATATAGTTATGGTCAGAGATGACATTCTTTATTTGGAGGTAAAGAGTTAAATGTAGATATACAGGCAGGAAAAAAAAAAAAACCAGCATGAAAGCACAGTATGTACATTAGAAGAGCTGAAGAGAAATGAGCCTTATCATGCAAACCAGATTGACTTTGAAACATATTGAAGTCATAATATTCTGAAATTCTTATTGTAGGATACATATTGAGATTGTCAGAAAGGCTATGTGACCACTGGGGCTTTTGCAGCACTGACAACATTTTTACCTATTTTGTTGCTTTGGCTTTTGAACTCTCTTCCCTCCCTTCTTTCTTTCTTTTTTTTTTTTTTTTTAATGGAAAAGTGGTTCCTGAAGAGACAAAAACCACTCCATGCATTCTTTAATTGCTTGACACCTTTCATATGTTATGGCCACAAGGCACTCTATAATTCTCAAAGATATGAGACAGAAAACTGCAAAAAAGCAAAGTGTAAGGGTCTTTGGGTAGCCTTAGATAGAAGTTACTTAGGCAATTCAAATGAAATGAAAACACTGTATAATACAAAGTTGTATTTGAGTTTGGGCAGGCTGGTCAGAGATGACAATGCAAAGAGACTGTGTGCCCTGTTTTTGTTCCTACCATGGCATACTAGTGATGCATGACACAGTATGCAGGTCCTTCACGTTCTCCAAAAACCCTTAAGACAGATTGTTATTTTTAGTGTATCTCCCAATAAAAACTTTTGCTTCTTTGTTGTGTAAGTCTCTGACATCATTCTGATGTTATTTATCTTAGTTAAAGAATCAGTGAGTACAAAACTGGGCTTGGGCAAGGATGTGTTACCATTTTTATTTTGATGTACCCAGTCTCATGTTTCTGCCCTCCAATCAGACTCCCATTACTCTTATGGTTTTTCATCTTTTCATGCATTTTTAAGGGGAAATATTCCTTATACTTGTATCATTCACTTATGTTTTAGTTTACTGACCCTCAAACTTGTGTATGCGTAAGTGTAACTGGAGGAGCTAATGTAAAATGCAGGTTACAAGTCCCTAGTTCTACAGATGCCAATTCAGTAGGTCTGGGAGAGGATTTTTTACTAGGTTCTCTAGTTATTGTGATGCAGTATGCTGCAAGATCATACTGTGAACAACACAGGTATAGTGAATTTGAGAAAATTTCTTCTAATTCCTAAGTTATTGTGTGCATATTATTTCCTGTTTTTCATTTTGGAACACGAGTTTTATGTCCCTGCACATAGAATTTCAGATGACAAATGGTGTGGGAAATATTGAGGAACAGAGTAAGTAGAAGCCTATGTGGTATGTGAAGGTGATGTATTTAAACAAAAGTTGAAAGTATTAAAATGGTGTTGAAATCCATTTTCTCTAGATGGATTTTTTTTTAATTAAATGCCTTAAGTAGAAATTATTTATATAACCAATCAGTGAAACAGCGAGGCTAGGATGAGCCAAGTGAAGAGATGGGCAGGATCCTATGTTTACTTGCTCATTCATTTTTCCATTATTTTTGAGGAAAAAAAAGTATTACTGACATTGATCAAGAAAGGCCCCCCTTTTTATTGTGGTAAAATGTGCATAACAAAATTTACCATTTTAACCATTTTAAGCATACAGTTTATGGCCTTGAGTATAATGACATGGCTGTACAACCATCATTTGCAGAACTTTTTCATCTCCTCCAACTGAAACCCTAGACCCATTAAACACTAACTCCCCATTCCTCCCTTTTCCCAGCCCCTGGCAACTACCAGTCTACTTTCTGTCTCTATGAATTTGACAACATTAGGTACCTCATATAAATGAAATCATACAGTATTTGTCCTTTTGTTGCTGACTTATTTTCACTTCACAAAATGTCTTCAAGGTTCATCTCGGTTGTGTGTGTTGGAATTTCCTTCTTTTTTAAGGCTGGCTAATAATATATCATTGTAGGTGTGCACAATATTTTGTTTATCCATCTATTGATGGACACTTGGGTTGCATCCCTCTTTCACTACTGTGAATAATGATGCTGTGAACATTGATGTACTATTCGAGTGAGAAAGCCCCTTTTCTAATTTAGAAAAAAAACCCTAAAAGGTCATTTCTGTGCTTTTTAGATACATAAAATTTCTACATCCTCAGCCACCTACTCATAAAGTAGGTATAATGCTACAGCTTGCTTGCAGAACACACAAATCCCTAGGTTGTAGGTCTGCTGCATTATTATTTATTTATCTGTTCTGACACAAATAACATACTTGCTCAACAGACGGTGAAGTCTGCAAGTAAAATACCACTTGAAAATCGGAGTTCAGTTTTGCCAGCCAGTGACCTGGAACCAATCCATATGTAATAGTACCACAGCATATAATACAGACATATAAGAAAAAAATAAAAATACAGCAGAGATCATTAAACCTATAGCAGACTTGTTTTTAGCTCAGTTCTTTCTGCTCTTGCAAGAAAGAAAGGAAGGAAGTTTCATCAGTGATGCAAAGCAAAATGATTATTAGGTGAATGTGTTTTCAAAAAAAGAGGTAAGTATAGGCAGAAAGAAGACAAAAAGAGCCAGAGCCTTTGCTAGATCATTGGGTTGAACAGAGAGGCCTAGCTATGTATGAGAGAATGTTGCTTTGGAGTGTCTCTCATGGAGGTTTCCCTGACTTCCCCCATTTGTGTTAGTGTACTGAGAAGACCCTATGAATAGCTCCTATAACACTTCTCTCCTTAGTTTGAAAGGAAAGGAAGCACTCTTCTGGTCTTCCTGGAATTTATACTCTGGTTATGGAGAAGTAGAGAAGTGAAACAGCTCAGTAAAAGCAAACAACCAAGAAATAAGATATATGAGAGACAGAGACAATGATGCTTGAGAGAAAAGGGGAATTGATACAGACTGATACATTTGGAAGGCAACTCAGGAAGAAGTTGGGTGGGGGAGGGTTTGATCTGGAATTGAAAAAACAGACAGGCTCCGGATCAGTGGAGAGGCGGAAAGCTTCTCTGAGAGATGTTATGTTGTAGAAGCTACGCTAAAGACAGAAGGCAAGACTTGAGCAGGCTTTTTGTGTGTGTGTGTGGTGGGGTGGGTGTGTGGGGGATGGAAGGGATATACTAGAATGTTCCTCTAAAATAAGGAAAATACAAAAACAGTTTTAATTCAAGCAGCACTTCCTTTTCCAAACACTTGCACACTTATAACACACACATACACAAGCTTCCTTAAGTTTTTTTCTTGCGATAACTAGACATCACAGCTTGACAAGATTATCTCTTTTCAAAGAGTTATTACAGACTCAGGAACAATTTAGCCACCTCTTTCTACTCTGCACATTGGGCCAACCTATGCAAAACTTGCAGATTAAATTCTGAGTACATATCAGAGTAGCAGATTGGGGTTTGGCAGAACTGGGTCATTAGATTCATTGATAACTTTGTGCAGAAGATGCCAAAAGACTAAAGAACATAAAGGGTTTCAGGAATCTTTATGTCTGATGAACTTGTGGGTAGTTTTGCAGTTTTCCTCTTATCTCCAAATCAGCAGTTCTAAAGAGCAGCTTGTGTAATGTGCACAATAAATAGTCACTAAAGAGCAATTAGAACAAATAACCATTGAACATTCAATGAACAGGGAGTTAATACATTTCCCTGAAGTAATTAACATTCCCTTTCCTTGTTTTGTTTAAATTTTGTTTTTACCTAAATTACCTTAATGCTGCCCTTAGTGAAACAGTTTAAAATTAGAGTTGCTGGAATTGGATCTTTCTTGATTAAGTGCTAGAAATACTGAGGTTAATTAGATCAAATCTGTATCTGGAGCTGTTGAGTACAGATCAGCGGTCCTGACGTTTTCCACGGAAGCCTTTCTCCTATCTCACAGTAGGCCCAGATTTTAAGACACAAAGTTCTGCACCATTACTCCTGGAGCTCCCTTTTGTACATGCATGTCTGTAAAAACAAAATACACAGAGACCTAATGATTTGGAAGCATTATCTTGGGACTCCTGTCTTCTCATATTTTGCCTTAGAAACGGCTACACAAGTTGCATCACCTTATGTGAGCTGAGGTAAGGCTTAGCAGAAATGTTCCAAAAGTATAGCCTTGTGGTAAAGAAGAACCAATTTATAAAAACCAAATGTCCATGGACCCCTGAATCAAAGGGTATCAACTAAGTGAGATATGCCTCTGTCATCACCATTTCTTGCAAATTCAATGGCTGTCAAACTTCTGCCTATTTTCCAGTGGAATAAGAACTTGGAGGTAACAATAAAGATCTCTGTTAACTGTTCCTACTCCTCCCACATCCCAGGAGTAAATTTTATCTGGCTGTTTTAGCAATGGAAATATGAATAACTCAGAAACATATTTCATACTTTTCTTAAAGACCAGTGTAGAATTATAGACCCCAAATACTGCTGGTACAAACATTCATCATTATAAGCAATAGGATAATCAAATAATTACCAATAAACTAGATTGATAATATTGAACCTAAGTGAAAACCTCTTTTTAAAATTGTTTTGTTATTTTTTATTTTTAAATTATTTTTGTTTTGTTTTTATTTTTTATTTTATTTTATTTTTTTTGAGATGGGGTCTCGCAGTCTCGCCCAGGCTGGAGTAAAGTGGTGTGATCTCAGCTCACTGCAAGCTCCACCTCCCAGGTTCACGCCATTCTCCTGCCTCAGCCTCCTGAGGAGCTAGGATTACAGGCACCCGCCACCACGCCCGGCTAATTTTTTTGTATTTTTAATAGAGATGGGGTTTCACCGTGTTAGCCAGGATGGTCTCAATCTCCTGATCTCACGATCCACCTGCCTCGACCTCCCAAAGTGCTGGGATTACAAGCGTGAGCCACCGCGCCCAGCCTGTTTGTTTTTGAGACAGAGTCTCACTCTGTGCCCCAGGCTTGAGTGCAGTGGTGTGATCTTGGCTCACTACAACCTCCCGGGCTCAAGTGATTCTCCTGCCTCAGCCTCCCAAGTAGCTGGGACTACAGGCACTTGCCATCACGCCTGGCTAATTTTATATTTTTAGTAGAGGTGGGGTTTCACCATGATGGCCAGGGCAGTCTTGAACTCCTGACCTCAAATGATCCACCCACCTCGGCCTCCCAAAGTGCTGGGATTACAGGCGTGAGCCACAGTGCCCAGCCATGAAAACTTCTATATAATAACTTCTATGTAATTAAATAGTAAGAATTGCAGCAGTCAACACCAGAAGTAATTCATTCATTCATTCTTTTAGCCCACAAGTATAGACGTGTATATGTATATATATATATATGCACACAGACATATATACATTTGCATAATGTACAAGACATGCTATGGGCTGGGTCCATATTAGTGAAAAAACAGACATGGTTACTGACCTTATGAAGCGTAGTCTGCTGAGACCAACAGACTTTAAACAAGTTAATTAATTACAACTATGGTAAGTGATGTGGAATAAAAGTATAGTATGTTATGGTTATGATGGTATATAATGTCTTTGAAGTAATGTAGGGAATATAATATGTAATCTTTGTACTGTTTAAACAGGCTCAGAGGTGGAGAAAAATCCTAATTTTAAATTGGTTTTAGTTTGTTATAGTCAAATTTAAGTAGTGCTTAGTAAACCATTTAGTTTTATTAAGCATTATTAGATTACTAATAAGTAGTTTATAGTACATAAAGATAAGTATATAGCACTTGGCTCATTTATTGAATCCTTAATGACCAAAGAAATAATTCACAATTTTGAATCAGATCCTACCACAGGGAACCTTGCGGCTCTCAGGAGGCCAAATATTATAGTTTAAGAGTTGTCACCTTAGACCAAGGATGACCTGTATGAGCAAGCAATAACAGGCCCCTGGGCTGTTACTGTATGGCTTGTGAGATAAGAATAATTCTCACATTTTAAAACGTCAAAAAATAAATAAAAAGAAAGCTTTTTTTGTGACATGTGAAACATATGAAATTCAAATTTCAGTGTCCATAAGTAAAAGTTTATTGTAACACAGCCATACACATTTGTTTGTGTGTTAGCTATGCTGCTTTTGTGCTACAATAGCAGAGCTTTGTGGTTGCTACAAAGATCTTATGATCTGCAAAGCCTTAAATATTTACTATCTGGCCCTTTACAGAAAAAGTTGACTGACCCCTGACCTGGATTATAGCACTTTAAAACACCCCCTTTTTGCAACACTACCAGTCCCCAACTTTAAAAGCTTTCTGTATTAGAGTTTTCCAGAGAAACAGAACCAATGGGTGTGTGTGTGTGTGTGTGTGTGTGTGTGTGTGTGTGTGTGTAGGGAGACAGAGGTTTATTTTAAGGAATTGGCTCACATGATTGTGGAGGCTGGCAAGTCCAAAGTCTGAAGGGCAGATTGGCAAGATGGAGACACCCAGGGACGAGTTGATGTTTCAACTCAAGTCCAAAGGCAGTAGGGAGGCTGAGTTCCCTCTTCCTTGTGAGATATGAGTCTTTTTTTCCTCTTGAGGCCTTTAAATGGTTGGATGAGGTACACTCACATTACGGAGGGTAATCTGCTTTACTTATTTAAATGTTAATCTTATCTAAAAAAATACCTTTACAGCAACATCTAGAGTGGTGTTTGACCAAATATCTGAGTACCATGGCCTAACCAAGTTAACAGACAAAATTAACCATCACATTTTCTTAACAGATACTAGAAATATGATCCCCAGAGTATTAAACAAAACTCTTATTTATAAGTGTCTGATGATTGGGATGGATGAAGACAGTGAGCCCAACAATAATCAATTGGTGTGGGGCAAAATTAGTTAAGGATTTTTTTTTTTTAAAACATGGTATGCTAATTCATAAAAGGGAAAACTTGGCTGCATATACCGTCAATCAGTTGCAGCAAACAATATGGTTCTGAACCAAGCAGAGATTTTAGCAGAGGCGTTAACTCAGTGATCTGAATTTCCTTAGAGATTTTTTCCTTGACGATCAGAAGACAAGGAGAAAACGAGCTTTCCTCCAGGCTTCAGGAGGTGTAACCTCAGACTTTGTCCATCTAGCAAAAGTAGGGACTTGCTGCTTTCTTCTAGATGCTCCCAGACCTCTGGTTATTGGCCACATGAGCCTGGGGATTCGGTGTGGGGAGGAAATCTACTTGAGCTTCCATACTGTCTCTGAGGGTTGACCTCTAAGAGGAGCTTCCATCCTTTCTGACTAGAGGCCTCTTAGAGAATTCCTTTGGTTTTACCACTTAATGGATGGGCCATTGTCTCAGTGCATCCACTTTCTCCTGTGAGCCTTAATTATAATACTACAATTTGTATTTTGAAGTTTTATGCCACAAAAGAAGCAGTAATCCAACTAGCTTCATAGCCCATCCTCTGGAATTCCCTTTTCAGCTTTTTCTCTTGGCAGCCCCACTTCTCACTCTACTGTTCATCTCCTCTGAGTCCTTTCCAAGGGAGTGCTGCAAAGTGAGATTGCCGTTAGGTCTATGGATATCTCGACCCAAGAACAGATGCCAACTCTTTCTGTTCCTCCTTCGGTTTCAAGCCGCACCCACCCATAGGCCCAGTCCTACCCTCAAAACCTCCAGGTTTAAAATTTATTTTATTCTGTTTCATCAGACCATCAAGGCACATTTCTACAACATCAAATTTTGGTGTAGTTTAGACATTAGCTAGCACTTATTAAGTGCCTAGGATTTTTCAGGCACTTTATTTTTATTTTAATCTTACGGCAACCAGCAGGTTAAACATTACTAAATTATTTTACCAATAAAGAAACTTAAGTTCTGTGAGGTTAAAAATATTTTTTAAAATTACATAGCATGTAAGTGGGAGGCCCAAGATAGTGAGCTCAGGCTTGTTTAAATCCAATGTCTGTGTTCTTTATATTGTTATACAGTATCTGAGAGATCAGCTTCAGCTTTTGAGTTCCTGGTTAGATAATGCCTTATAGGACTAGCTAGCACAACTTATTGATATGCAAAGCCACTATCTATGCAATTTTGTCAGCTGTATGTTTTTTTGGTACTTAGAGTGGAATATGGCAGATGTCAGGAAGCAACAGGCATCTGCTGTAGCCAGAAATCGGCACCCACATAAACATCAGTTGCCTAAACGTTTTCTTTAATATATCCTGATATTTCCTCAGAAGTACACCATCTGCTCATGGAATAGATAACCTGAAAAAGTCTGACGCAGTTTTTCTTAAGTTATCTCTTTTCTTATAATGCATTACTTTGGTTCTTATGCATACCTAATCCAATCCTGTACAGAAGCACAAAATATCTGCCAGCTTACCCACATAAAATGGATTAAACATGAGAAGAAAAATAGGTAGAGATTAAGAGCTCAGCCTCTGCTCTTTGACAGACAGTATTTGAAACACTTAGCACAGTGACGAACCTATAGGAAAACTCAATAAATGCTAGATATTTTTATTGGTATCTTTTTTTTACTTGCAGAACTTTCTCCCTTACTGTGAGTGGACTAATGATAATAATGAAGTCAGTTTAACTGATCTTTTATTTTGCCTTATGTAGCATGTAAATTTAAAAAATCAAACTAAGTTTTCCATTCATTTGTTTATTAAGAATACTTATTGTGCATCAAATATCTTTCTTTCTTCCCTTCCCTTCCCTCCTTCCCTCCCTCCCTCCCTCCCTCCCTTCCTTCCTTCCTTCCTTTCTTTCTTTCTTTGACGGAGTCTTGCTCTGTCACCCAGGTTGGAGTGCAGTGGCACGATCTTGGCTTGCTGCAACCTCCGCCTCCCGAGTTCAAACGATTCTCCTGCCTCAGCCTCCTGAGTAGCTGGGATTACAGGCACACGCCACCACACCCAGCTAATTCTTTTTTGTATTTTTAGTAGAGATGGGGTTTGACCATGTTGGTCAGGCTGGTCTTGAACTCCTGTCCTTGTGATACACCTGCCTCAGCCTCCCAAAGTGCTGGCGTCAAATATTTTTCTAGTTGCCAGGAAGAAAATGTTGAGCAAAAAGAGAAGGTCCCTGTGTTCAGGGCCATAGAGTCTAGTGTGAAAAAGAGAGAGAAAGCAAATGACCACACACATACATGTGTACTTACAGAGAGAGGAGAGTGAGAAGAAGTAGGGTAGAGGTTTCTGTTGGTAGTGGGGAATTTGACTTCATATATGACATGTGAGTTGAGATCCATAAGATGAGTGGGATCTCACTAAGGGAAGAGAAGTGAAAGGTAAGTTATTCTAGAGGAAATGACATGTTCATTGCTCCTTCTTTCTCTTCCTTTCCTCCTTCCTCAGTTCCTCAAAGCTCATGACAGCACCAAGGGTAATGCACTGTATGTCTCTTCCAGGTGTTAAAAATACTAAAAATCTTTCGTTACTGGTTGGTAAAGAGTTTCTGCAGCAAAATCTTTGAGTGGGTCCTCCCTAGTCTTCCCTCCGCCTTGGCTGCCCTAGACCCTTTCCCAGAACCCAGCAGAGCTCCCCATAATCAGCAACTAAATGGTTGATGCCTGCTGCAGAAGAGGCTCTTGGGGACCTAATTCCTCATTCAGGCTGGAGTCTGCTCTGCTAGATTGGTGCTGGTGCCATGTTAGTTGTGAAATATTTCGAATGTCACTCATTGATACAATATCCACAGTTTCTCTATTTCATCTCCTGGGAGAGGTATGAAGAAGTGATAAATTACCTACCTAAATCAGTCTCAAGAGTTATTTGCTCGTCCTTTAATTATTTAAATTTGCTTATAGTTTTTAGTTTATTATCTATAACCTTTGAAGCTAACAGCAGAGAAACTATCTTGCCCTTTGCATGAATTACTAAGTGTCTCACTTTCATT
This sequence comes from Macaca nemestrina, assembly GCF_043159975.1. Classification (NCBI taxonomy): domain Eukaryota; kingdom Metazoa; phylum Chordata; class Mammalia; order Primates; family Cercopithecidae; genus Macaca; species Macaca nemestrina. The sequence continues at coordinate 93,526,381 of NC_092126.1, read as the reverse complement.
CCTTGGTTCATTGTGATTATATTTTACTTTTGTGTTACTTATTTTAATGACAGAGTCACAGAAATTTTACTCTATCCTTCAAATACAGTTTAAAATGTGTAGATTTAATCACAGTAGAAGGTAAGCAAGAGAGCACAAATTCCAATCTATTTCTAGAGGATTAAATTCACAGTTCTGGTTAGCAAAGAAGAAGACTATTGCTTTTCATACTGCTTTGAAAATTGAGAGCTAACTGTTGTGGTTGAACTGAGATATCAGCCAGTGTAGAAAATTTTAGTTTTATCATTGTCTGTACATATGGATGTCAAATCCTAGATGTTGCAGTGGGATATTTAATAAAAAGAAAAATGGGTTACATCCACTATATTGTCCTTTAACTCACTAAATTTTCCTTATTTCTGTAGACGTCTAAGTGAGGAATGGATGCTTTTAGCATGTGAACAGAATCTTCTAAAGCCCTTTCCTGAATGATCACTGGAAATAAGGGCTTGTTTTTCAGTTTCTCTGTGTTAGCTGTGTTTAATCTATTTGATTTTTCTTTATGAAGAAGTCAGGTTCGTGGAAGCAACAGCCTTACCTTTCCATACATTATGTATGCACGCCACCTAATTTGGCACAGGTTTTAACAATACACAGTATCAGTAATTATTCCAAAGTTTCCATCTGAGCTAACAAACTTCAGTCTTAGCCAGCAGCTTCACACTTTTAATGATGAATAGTCAATACCTACAGAATATAAAAGACTGCTGCACAGGTTATGTTTGTTACTTAACGGAAATTCTCAGGGAATCCTAGAAAGTTTTCAGAGGTTGTGATGAGCAGAAGAAGCAGGGGGCAGCCTTCATTTCTACATCTCCACATGGCAGGGGATTTTAATGCAGTAATTATCTTAGTGTTTAATGCTAATGAGTTAACTCTCATCTAACAGATATATAGCAGTTATATTTTGGTAGGAAAGAATACAGAACATCACCACAGAAGTTCAAAGAGTTCAGGAAGTTTTATTTAGATAGCAAAATATATTCCATGACAAAAACAAACTGAATAATGAGAAATGAAAAAATGTGTCTACCTCAAAGGAAAGAGAAAACAGCAAAGCCTCCTCACACCATCACCAGGAAAAGAGAAAACGAGAGAGGAGTGCTACTGCAGGTGGGGCATTTACCTCCATAATAAAGGTGCTGTTATGGGCCACTAATTCCAGGCAATCTACCCTAACATAGATGAGTGGTGAAGTCTATTCAGAATCTTGACAGGGCCAGGTCCTGTAAATATCATGGTATCAAAAAATGATGGAGCTTGGAATTGGAGGAATTAATTCATTTGGTTAATAGTTATTGAGCATTTACTATTATGGCTGCCACTATACAAGCACTGAAGGTAAAGCAGTTAAAAAGGTACCCTAGGCCTGTATCCTTAAGGTTATTATCAAATAAATTTTGAATGTAATTTCAGGTAACTGCAAATGCTATGAAGAGAAATGAAGTCCGAGGTGTGGGGATTGTGAGTGAAGGGCTGAGTTGTTTTAGTGAGGGTAGTCAGGAATTGCTGTTTGTGGAAGAGACACTTAGTCAGGGGCCTGAATGATATGAAGGTGTGAAATGTATAAATGTCTTTGGGAAGAACATTCCAGGCAAATAGAAATGCCAGTTCACGGGACCTGAAGTGGGGGTGAGTTCACATATTTGAAGAACAGCCAGAAAGAGAGTGGAGTAAATTAGGAAGGGTGGGTAAGGATGAGATGAGAGAGGTAGTCAGGCTACATCATGTAGTATTTTATTCCAAATTTGATGGGAAGTCACTGAAGGTTTTGAGTAGTGCGAGGGGTGATGTGATCTACTCCATGTTTTAGAAACAATTACTCAGTATGCTATAAGGAGATAAGACTATAGAAGAGTAAGTAGAAAAGCAGGAAAGCCAATAGGGAGGCAATTGCAATATTCCTGGTGATGATGAAAATGGACATGCACTAAGTGGTAGCAGTAGAGTGGTGAGAAATGGTTGGATTCTGGATTTATTTTGATGGCAAACCTAATAAGACCTGCTAATGGGCTATGGGGTGAAAGAAAGGCAAACATCAATAATGATTCTTTGATTTTTAGCTTGAGCACCTGGGTGAATATTGGCAACTTACTACTATAAACTGGGAAACAAGCCTTAGGAAAGATGCTGTTATCAGAAGTTATCCACTTTACCTCAAAAGACCAGCAAGGTCTCTTAATCTCTGTCATGACCAGCTACCTAAATCTGTCAGGTTACCCATCACCAGAGGGTCATAGCTCTGGAGTCAGACTGGTTCCAAATCCTAGCTCTGCCATTTACTATATGTGTAACATTAACAAGTTACTAACCTGTCTGTGACTCAGTATACTAATCTGGAAAGTGGGGATGAAAACAATGGTGCTTGCCTCATTTAGTTTGTGTGGCAATTATTGTATGAGTTTACATATAGCTCTTCAACAGTGTGGCATATGGTTATTGTTCTCTAAGTTAGCTGTTATCACACAGACTTTTCTGTCCATAAGCCATTCTTATGTCTTAGACCCTATTATTGCTAATAATTGGAGTACAGTCTATATGGAGTTCTGGAGGCTTCATTTAAATTCAGGAATTTTTTAGGCTATTCAATTCAATGATTTCAACTTGTTGAAAAAATTGTTTTTGACAGATGTGTAATCTAGGCCATAGGGAAGTTAAGTGAGTTGACAGAGGTCCCAGAATTAATTAGTGGCTGAGCTGGAATGCCTACTTGGATCATTTTCACTGTATTTTTACATCTCTACCTTTCTTTTAATTTGAATTTCTTGACTTTTCTGTATCCTATCAAATTTCATATCCCTTATTGATAAAGTCACTTAAAGATTTTTGAATGTCATTGGTCATTAATAGTGTCTATCACACATAAATCATATTTGACAATTTTTGAGTCATATAGGCTCATAAATGTATAAACCCACTGGACATTACATTTGTGTTGTGTTTTGTTTTTAGCAATAACAAGCAAGATTCAGAAGTCCAACAAGTAAGATATTGATTTCAGTAAGAGAGAACTAGTAAGCAAGCTATTTGAGAAACACACTCTTGTAAGAATATTGTTTCATGAAGTCTTGAGCAACATAGGAAATAGTAAGTAAGGAGAGCAAAATGAGGGAATCACTGTGCAGGGAAAACGAAAGTACTTACTAGGCATGAGTTCCTCTCATAGATTCTAGTCCAAATGTTAACTAGTTGTGCCATGTCAAAGAAGTCATTCAACCTCCCTGTTCCTTAGTGTTTTGCATGTAAAATGAGAGGAGGGAGCCAGATGATATTGGGATCTGTGCCAGCACTAGACCGCTAAGGTAAGGCTTAAGTGATCTTGTCACCATTTTACATTTTGTTCATTGAGTCTTATTCAAAGGATTCATATGTAGAACCATTTGAAAAATATTGGCTAAAGATAGCTTAGGAGTTGAAGGAAAGTGTTAAAAATAGAATCAAATAAATGGATTTTCTCTGAGCAAAAGGCAGTCATCAGTTTCACAGACTCTGAGGACTGGTATAAGGAGTGAGCAGCAGGGTGATTTTAAGAGCTCTTCTTGGGAAATTTCGTGACTATCAGACTCAACATTAGTCTATCCTTGCTGTGTCCTGCCCTGACCTTGTATGCTATTTGTAGTTATGCCTCTAAAGTCTGGCATCTTCCTCCCAAGCCCAGACTGATACTTTATTTGCCTGCACAGGTCTATGAAGTGCACTGCTGTCAGACTCCCTCTAAGAACACTTCAACTGCTCATGAAGCGGGGGGCCTTAACTGTTTACTTCTTTTGGAAGCCTCCATCTAGCCCATCTATCTTTATTCTCCCAGGATCCCAGGTACATTGTGATTATTGTACTTTCTTTTGCTGACCAAAGTCAGTTTTATCTCTCAGTCTGCTCATTAGATGGGGCCATCTAGTCCCTGGACTCTGTCATCCCTGCTGGAACTTCTGAACCCATTCTGACAGCAGGGTCCCAAAGTTTTATTTATCTTCTCCATAGTTCCTGGGTCTACAGGGGTTGGATCATTCACCAACACTTCCCAGCACTGTCTCTAAAAGCCTACTTCTTCGTCATGGGCTATCTGGTGAAAGGCCCGGTCTATTTGTTCATTCTATTTTCAGAAATGAGCTGAAAGTCACTGGAGCTATACTAAGGAACTTCGGGTACTATCCCTTAACACTCTTACCATCCATTCAGTTCCACTGACCCTCATGGAAGCAGTCAGTTACTATGGCTTATTTAAATAGACAGATGGGGGGCAGGGGTTGGTATATTGTCAGTAGTAGAATTAGAATCTCTGATCCACAGAATACTGTTCTTTTATTAAAGATGTCCTCTAGAAGTTTGAAGTGATATAAAGCTCATTTATCCAACAGATTTATTATTATTCTTTTAACACAAACTATATATGAAGCATATACATGGGACTAGAGTTAAAAATAGTGAAAAAGGCATTTTGGTAATGTCTGAGGTATCTAGAGGACCTGGGAATAGTTACAGATACTCTTCGCATGTCTTCCTTAGAGCATATGCAAACTGAGCCATAGAAATGGTCCTAAACATGCTATAGTTGCCCCAGGTAAATATGCAAACTACTATTGGTTATATTTTCTTTGGTTATATGAAACTATATTTAAAGAAATGAACAAAATTCCCTGTCATGTCGATTACATGAATAAGTACTCAGTAAGAGTTTATTGTATAAGTAAATCAATAATCAAATGTTTTTATGAAATGATCACAGTTAAGTTCACTACCATGGAAGTTAAAATAGAACTGAGTAGCTGCAACTCTTAGCTATTGTTTGTCAAACACAGGAAAAATCCAAGTTTGGGATATTTTACAGACTCCAGGCTTTTTAGACTTGAGAGGTAACTTCACTGCCAAAGGCTGCAACTGAAGAGCCAGCAGGAAAATTTCCACACTGACCAAAACAATGATAGTTTTCCTGTTACCTCCTGTAAAATTTATCATGACGTTGGCTGTTGGCAGGGGCTACAGATGAGATTGGGAAACATTGCTGTCAATAGCAAAAGTACTTTAATATTTATGCTTTTGACCTCAAATGAAATTTAGATGGCTAACTGAAAAATGATTTATATTTACCTTAACAGATTATTGATTTATGCTTTGTTTGGCACTCTCAATATCTGTATTCCTTCAATCTTGAAATGCTTTTAGGTGGTTCTTGTGGTATAATAGAAAAAAATAAAGTCAGATGTAAATTCAAATCCCGGCACTGCCACATATGACAAGTTATTTAACCTCTTCAGCTTCCTATTTTTCTTCTGTAAGATGGGGACAATAATAATAATAATACCTATAATTATTACTCATAATATCTTTGATATAATGTGTGTAAAATATATAGTGTAGTGCTTCACACACAGTAAGTGCTCAACAAATACTAGTTAATTATATTAGGTTGGTGCAAAAGTAATTGTGGGTTTTGCCATTAAAAGTACTAGCAAATGCCATTAAATGCCAATTAAAAGTAATGGCAAGACCCGCAACGCCATTAAAAGTAATGGCAAAATCCACAATTACTTTTGCACCAAAGTAATATTAATGTCAATTAAGATATTGCCAATATGAAATACCAATTAAAAGTAATGGCAAATGCCATTAAATGCCAATTAAAAGTAATGGCAAATGCCATTAAATGCCAATTAAAAGTAATGGCAAAACCCACAGTTACTTTTGAACCAACGTAATATTAATACAGTACCTTATATATAATAGATTATTATGAGTTATTATTAAATGAAAGAAAAAGTGAATAACTTTAGTATCACAGGATCTCAGGAATATTTTACCATTTATTATAATTTTGCCCAGCTCTTTTTCATAGATCCAGCACATCACATTTTTCTTTTGTGAATAGGTACAGTCTTTCTTAATCTCAGCCCTTTGGTGTCATGACAGGGAAGCCTTGGGATATTTTGTTTCTCAGGCCAAGTTTCATTAACCTGTGAAGGGATAATGGGAAAATCTGGGAAAATTTTCATCTGGGAAAAGAAATGGACATGGAGCTACTGCACACATGGTTTGGGGTGTTTTTCTCTTAAGAAATAGAAACATTAAACATGGGAAGTAACAAGAACATGAAGCATTCTTCAGATTCTGCACATCTTGCCCTACATTATGAGCATCTTATGCTTGCTGCTTAATAATTTCTATTGGAAGAAAGTGTAATGCACATTTCACTGCCCCAAATAAAACCGGAAAAGTAGCATTTGTATATTGTCACTAACAGTCACGTTTTGTACGAAAGAGTGAGGAAGATCATCTCAGCTCCAGTGAAGCATTAACTGTAAACAAGCCCTTCTTTGTCCATCTCTCCTATAATTAGATGTGGGTCAGGGGATGCCACTGTTGGGAAATTTGAAACAATAAAAGGAAAGGACTCTCACAAGAAAGGGCCATGCAAACAGTGTGAGTGATATTTGATTATGTCTCAATATTGTTTTGAATAGAAAACAAAAATAACTTCATTGAAAAACCATTCTGACTGATAACTGTTTATACAAGCTCTAAATCTTTCCTTCACTGCCTTATACAAATATTGATTGGTTAGTTTCTGACCTATCAACAAGAGTCTCTCTGATTAATGGCTAAGTAGTTTCCCAAGCAATGTCTCATTTTTATTGTCTAATTTCATATTCCTTCTGCATTTTTAAATGTATTTATCTTGGACTAAGATATGTTCAGTAGTTGCTTTTTTAACCACATGTTCTTTTTCTTGTTTTAAGAATAAACCTTTACTCATTACTAATTCTAATATGACTGAAGGGCATTGGTCAAAGTCAGGATAGCATCAGGGAAGATTAGTTACCTGCCAAGAGGTATCTATTTTGACACATTCATATTGGTTTAGGTCAGGCTCTCCTTGAAGGAAAAGAAGCCTAAACATGTATTAAGTTATGTGATAAGAACATACTGATATTTGACCATTTTTGACCTACAAGACTGGCAATTTCACATAGTTCAACCTAATCCATCAAAGATGGTTTCTTCTCCTGTCTCGGAGGAGAACCATTTATTTATTTATTTATTTATTTATTTTTTTTAGGGTGATGAAACTATTCTTTTTTGTTTTTATTTAAGTTCTAGGGTACATGTACACAACATGCAAGTTTGCTACATATGTATACATGTGCCATGTTGGTGTGCTGCACCCATTAACTTGTCATTTACATTAGGTGTGTCTCCTAATGCTATCCCTCTCCCCTGCCCCCTCCCCACAACAGGCCCCGGTGTGTGATGTTCCCCTTCCTGTGTCCAAGTGATCTCATTGTTCAGTTCCCACCTATGAGTGAGAACATGCGGTGTTTGGTTTTCTGTTCTTGCAATAGTTTGCTGAGAATGATGGTTTCCAGCTGCATCCATGTCCCTACAAAGGACACAAACTCATCCTTTTTTATGGCTGCATAGTATTCCATGGTGTATATGTGCCACATTTTCTTAATCCAGTCTGTCACTGATGGACATTTGGGTTGATTCCAAGTCTTTGCTATTGTGAATAGTGCCGCAGTAAACATACATGTGCATGTGTTTTGATAGCAGCATGACTTATAATCCTTTGGGTACATACCCAGTAATGGGATGGCTGGATCAAATGGTATTTCTAGTTCTAGATCTTTGAGGAATCACCACACTGTTTTCCACAATGGTTGAACTAGTTTACAGTCCCACCAATAGTGTAAAAGTGTTCCTATTTCACCACATCCTCTCCAGCACCTGTTGTTTCCTGATTTTTTAATGATTGCGATTCTAACTGGTGTGAGATGGTATCTCACTGTGGTTTTGATTTGCATTTCTCTGATGGCGAGTGAACAACAAAGCAAGGCCTCATCTCTAAAAAAGAAAATAAATAAAATATCAACAGTAAGAGAACAATATTTTCCAGAAAATATGAAAGAAAACTGCATAATGTAGGTGTTATATTAAAAGTACACATAAATTGGCAAGAAAAAACTGGCACTTGTCTATGATAAGAACATTATTTAAAAAAATTTTAACCAGGCATGGTGGCACATGCCTGTAGTCCCAGCTGCTCAGGAGTCTGAGGCAGGAGGATCTCAAGTACCCAGGAGTTTGAGGCTGCTGTGAGCTGTAATTATACCACTGCACTCAGCCAGACAGCAGAGTGAGACCTTGTCTCTTAAAAAATTTTTTTTTGATAGACTTTATTTTTAGAGTAGTTTTAGGATTACAAAATAATTGCAGAGAAAGTACCCCGCTGCCCGCCCATGACACAAACATTTACCTCTTATTAACATCCTGCATCAGTGTGACACATTTGCTAAAATTGGTGAACCAATATTTATATGTTATTATACACTAAAATCTACAGTTTCCATTAGGGCTCACTCTGTGTTGTAGTTTCATGGGTTTCAACAAATGCATAAGGCCATGTAGCTACCACTATAGTATCATATAGAATAGTTTCATCACCTGGAAAATTGGTTAGCCATAAGTAGAAAGCTGAAACAGGATCCTTTCCTTACTCCTTATATGAAAATTAATTCAAGACGGATTAGAGACTTAAATGTTAGACCTAAAACCATAAAAACCTTAGAAGAAAACCTAGGTAATACCATTCAGGACATAGGCATGGGCAAGGACTTCATGTCTAAAACACCAAAAGCAATGGCAACAAAAGCCAAAATTGACAAATGGGATCTAATTAAACTAAAGAGCTTCTGCACAGCAAAAAGAAGTTACCATCAGAGTGAACAGGCAACCTACAGAATGGGAGAAAATCTTTGCAATCTACTCATCTGACAAAGGGCTAATATCCAGAACCTACAAAGAACTCAAACAAATTTACAAGAAAAAAACAAACAATCCTATCAAAAAGTGGGCAAAGGATATGAACAGACGCTTCTCAAAAGAAGACATTCATAGAGCCAACAGACACATGAAAAAATGCTCATCACCACTCGCCATCAGAGGAGAACCATTTAATAGAGAGATTGATAGAGTAAACCAGTTCATAGAGATTGATGTGTAAACAGGAATGCTACTTTCACAACATGTAATAGCCACTGTTAACTGCTGTGCGAAGCAGTTACTGGTACACTGTGACCAGGGTGACAGATCTGCCCTGCAGGCGGATCTATACAAGAAGCCAAATGATAAGCCAGTGATGATCAAAGCTACAGAATGTATATATTTCTTTTTTTTTAAAAGACTTTATAAATTGAAAATACCATGAAGATATATACAAATATAAAACTAGGTAAAAACCCTTCAGATGTCCAAGTTTTTAGTAACAACCACCTAAACCCCCTACAAATCAGATACAAACAAAACTACAAAACCAATAAAATATAAATGAGTCACACTGATTTAATAAAAGTATTTTTTTTTGTTGTTTGCTCCAACTAATTCACAGATTGCATTATTGATAGTACAGATTTGAATAGTGGAGAGTCCTCTGAGTCTGTGTGAGTAAGCATCCTATGCATGTGATCACTGAGTTTTCTCTACATCATCTCTATTGTGAAAGCTTCATTCCTACAGAGTGGAGTGAAGTCCTTTGGTTTTCCCTTGGATGGGTCATTAAACATTGGGACCACCTCTGCTCTTTTGAACAGGGGTTGGAACAATTAAGAGTTACTCTTTGGTGTCAGAACTATAGCAAACACCAGCACAAATAACTCTTTGTATCTATTTACGCTTATATGGTTTCAGGGGGTAGCTCCTTGGGGATTCAGCTTTATGTGGGGGTGTCTGATGTTAGTTTCCCAACCCTCTAGCAAATCATTTACTTTAGCTGCAACATTTTGCTTGGCTCAATATAGAAGGCATGGTAAGACTATCTAGTCAGTAAAATAGCTACAAGAAGATTTCAGTTGCCATTATTTTAGTAATAAATAAATAAAATAAATCTTTGAAATTAAATTCTCATTTATGGTTTAAATCTTGCCTAAGTTGAGATTGTATTCCTCTGCTTTCCTTTCAGTAGACAGTTTTCCTGTCAAATTTCATTAGATTAGAAAAACACTATAAAGCTTCCATCCAAACCTTCCATCTCCTAATTGATGACAAAGGATGATGGCCTTCCAACTTTATGGATATTAAAAAGTTAAGTAATGACTCAGGTGTTAAGTAATAGTATAGATTTTTAAAATATCAATTTTGCAATGGACATTACCAAGCATATCACTTTTGTATTTTAAGAAGAAGAGTAAACAACAAAAAACAAATATTTTAAAAATAAGCCTAAATTGTATCAAAGATCCCTCATGGTAAGATTTTTGTCTTTTTTTTTTTTTTAAGGAAAGGTGTTTAAAATCAATTACAGTCATTCTATTGATTTATAGCTAATGAGTAGAAAAAGTGATCTTGGCCTAAATGCCAGTTGTTTCAGCTGTTCCTTAAAATAAAGGGCAAGAAAATGGGGTTAAAACTTTTTTAAAAAATTATACTTTAAGTTCTGGGGTACATGTACAGAGCATGCAGGTTTATTATATAGGTATACATGTGCCATGGTGGTTTGCTGCACCCATCAACCCATCATCTACATTAGGTATTTCTCCTAATGCTATCCCTAGCCCAGCCCCCCACCCCCTCACAGGCCCTGGTGTGTGATGCCCCTCACTCCTGGGTTCTCATTGTTCAACTCCCACTTACAAGTGAGAACATGTGGTGTTTGGTTTTCTGTTCTTGTGCTAGTTTGCTGATAATGATGGTTTCCAGCTTCATCCATTTCTCTGCAAAAGACATGAACTCATCCTTTGTTATGGTTGCATAGTATTCCATGGTGTATATGTGCCACATTTTCTTTATGAAGTCTATCATTGATAAGCATTTGGGTTTGTTCCAAGTCTTTGCTATTATGAACAGTGCTGCAGTAAACATGTTTGCATGTGTCTTCATAGTGGAATAATTTATAATCCTTTGGGTATATAGCCAGTAATGGGATGGCTGGGTCAAATGGTATTTCTAGTTCTAGATCCTTGAGGAATCACCACACTGTCTTCCACATGGTTGAACTAGTTTACAGTCCCATCAACAGTGTAAAAGCATTCATATTTCTCCACATCCTCTCCAGCATCTGTTGTTTCCTGACTTTTTAATGATCGCCATTCTAACTGGCGTGAGATGGTATCTCATTGTGGTTTTGATTTGCATTTCTCTAATGACCAGTGATGATGAGCTTGAAAAAAATATGCTTGTTGGCTGCATAAATGTCTTCTTTTGAGAAGTGTCTGTTTATATCCTTTGCCCCCTTTTTGATGGGTTTTTTTGATTTTTTCTTGTAAATTTGTTTAAGTTCTTTGTAGATTCTGGATATTAGCCCTTTGACAGATGGGTAGATTGAAAAAATTTTCTCCCTTTCTGTAGGTTGCCTGTTCACTCTGATGGTAGTTTCTTTTGCTGTGAAGAAGCTCTTTAGTTTAATTAGATCCCATTTGTCAATTTTGGCTTTTGTTGCCATTGCTTTTGGTGTTTTAGTCATGAAGTCTTTGCCCATGCCTATGTCCTGAATGGTATTGCCTAGGTTTTCTACTGCGTTTTTATGGTTTTAGGTCTAACATTTAAGTCTTTAGTCCGTCTTGAATTAATTTTTGTATAAGGTGAATGGAAGGGACCCAGGTTCAGCTTTCTACATATGGCTAGCCAGTTTTCCCAGCACTATTTATTAAATAGGGAATCCTTTTCCCATTTCTTGTTTTTGTCAGGTTTGTCAAAGATTGGATGGTTGTAGATGTGTAGTATTATTTCTGAGGACTCTGTTCTGTTGCATTGGTCTATATCTCTGTTTTGGTACCAGTACCACACTGTTTTTGTTACTGTAGCCTTATAGTATAGTTTGAAGTCAGGCAGCGTGATGCCTCCAGCTTTGTTCTTTGGCTTAGGATTGTCTTGGCAATGCGTACTCTTTGTTGGTTCCATATGAACTTTAAAGTAGTTTTTTCCAATTCAGTGAAGAAAGTCATTGGTAGCTTGATGGGGATGGCATTGAATCTATAAATTACCTTTGACAGTATGGCCATTTTCATGATACTGATTCTTCCTATCCATGAACATGGAACATTCTTCCGTTTGTTTGTGTCCTGTCTTATATCCTTGAGCAGTGGTTTGTAGTTCTCCTTGAAGAGGTCCTTCACGTCCCTTGTAAGTTGTATTCCTAGGTATTTTATTCTCTTTGAAGCAATTGTAAATGGGAGTTCACTCGTGATTTGGCTCTCTCTTTGTCTGTTTTTCGTGCATAGGAATTCTTGTGATTTTTGCACATTGATTTTGTATCCTGAGCCTTTACTGTAGTTGCTTATCAGGTTGAGGAGATTTTGGGCTGAGATGATGGGGTTTTCTAAATATACAATCATGTCATCTGCAAACAGGGACAAATTTGAGTTCCTCTTTTCCTAATTGAATACCCTTTATTTCTTTCTCTTGCCTGATTGCCCTGGCCAGAACTGCCAACGCTATGTTGAATAGGAGGGGTGAGAGAAGGCATCCCTGTCTTGTGCCAGTTTTCAAAGGGAATGCTTCCAGTTTTTGCCCATTCAGTATGATATTGGCTCTGGGTTTGTCATAAACAGCTCTTATTATTTTGAGATATGTCCCATCAGTACCTAGCTTATTGACAGTTTTTAGCATGAGGAGCTGTTGAATTTTGTCAAAGGCCTTTTCTGCATCTATTGATATAATCATGTAGTTTTTGTCTTTGGTTCTGTTTATATGATGGTTTATGTTTATTGATTTGCATATGTTGAACCAGCCTTGCATCCCAGGGATGAAGTCAACTTGATCGTGGTGGATAAGCTTTGATGTGCTGCTGGATTAGGTTTGCCAGTATTTTATTGAGGATTTTTGTATTGATGTTCATTAGGGATATTGGCCTGAAGCTTTGTTTTTTTTTGTTGTGTCTCTGCCGGGCTTTGGTATCAGGATGACGCTGGCCTCATAAAATGAGTTAGAGAGGATTCCCTCTTTTTCTACTGATTGGAAGAGTTTCAGAAGGAATAGTACCACCTCCTCTTTGTACTTCTGGTAGAATTTGGCTGTGAATCCATCTGCTCTTGGACTTTTCTTGGTTGGTAGACTGTTAATTGTTGCCTCTATTTCAGAGCCTGTTATTGGTCTATTCAGGGATTCAGCTTCTTCCTGGTTTAGTCTTGGGAGGGTGTATGTGTCCAGGAATTTATCAATTTCTTTATTTGCGTAGAGGTGTTTATAGTATTATCTCATGGAGTTTGTATTTCTGTGGGATTGGTGGTGATATCCCCTCTATCATTTTTCATTGCATCGATTTGATTCTTCTCTCTTTTCTTCTTTGTTAGTCTTGCTAGGAGTCTGTCAATTTTGTTGATCTTTTTCAAACAGTCAGCTCCTGGATTCATTGATTTTTTGAAGGGTTTTTTGTGTCTCTGTCTCCTTCAGTTCTGCTTTAATTTTAGTTATTTCTTGCCTTCTGCTAGCTTTTGAATGTGTTTGCTCTTGCTCCTCTAGTTCTTTTAATTGTGATGTTAGGGTGTCGACTTTAGATCTTCCCAACTTTCTCTTGTGAGCATTGAGTGCTATAAATTTCCCTCTACACACTGCTTTAAATGTGTCCCAGAGTTTCTAGTATGTTGTGTCTTTGTTCTCATTGGTTTCAAAGAACGTCTTTATTTCTGCCTTTATTTCATTATTTACCCAGTAGTCATTCAGGAGCAGCTTGTTCAGTTTCCATGTAGTTGTGCGGTTTTGAGTGAGTTTCTTAATCCTGAGTTCTAATTTGATTGCACTGTGGTCTGAGAGATAGTTCATTAAGATATCTATTCTTTTACATTTGCTGAGGAGTTCTTTACTTCCAACTATGTGGTCAATTTTGGAATAAGTACTATGTGGTAATGAGAATAATGTATATTCTGTTGATTTGGGGTGGCGCATTTTGTAGGTCTATTAGGTCTGCTTGGTCTGGAACTGAGTTCAAGTCCTGAATATCCTTGTTAACTTTCTGTCTCATTGATCTGTCTAATGTTGACAGTGGGGTGTTAATGTCTGCCATTATTATTGTTTGGTAGTCTAAGTCTCTTTGTAGGTCTCTCGGAACGTGCTTTATAAATCTGGGTGCTCTTGTATTGAGTGCATATATATTTAAGATAGTTAGCCCTTCATGTTGCATTGACCCCTTTACCATTATGTAATGGTCTTCTTTGTCTCTTTTGATCTTTGTTGGTTTAAGGTGTGTTTTATCAGAGACTAGGATTGCAATGCCTGCTTTTTTTTCTTTTCTTTTCTTTCCATTTGCTTGGTAATTCTTCCTCCATCCCTTTATTTTGAGCCTACGTGTGCCTTTGCAGGTGAGATGGGTCTCCTGAATACAGCACACCAATGGTCTTGACTCTATCCAATTTGCCAGTCTGTGTCTTTTAATTGGGGCATTTAGCTCGTTTACATTTAAGGTTAATATGGTTATATGTGAATTTGATCCTGTCATTATGATGCTATCTGGTTATTTTGCCCATTAGTTGATGCAGATTCTTCATAGCATCGCTGGTCTTTGCAATTTGGTATGTTTTTGCAGTGGCTGGTACTGGTTGTTCCTTTCCATGTTTAGTGCTTCCTTCAGGAGCTCTTGTAAGGCAGGCCTGGTGGTGACAAAATCTCTCAGCATTTGCTTGTCTGTAAAGGATTTTATTTCTCCTTTGCTTATGAAGCTTAGTTTGGCTGGATATGAAATTCTGGGTTTAAAATTCTTTTCTTTAAGAATGTTGAATATTGGTCCCCACTCTTTTCTGGCTTGTAGGGTTTCCGCTGAGAGATCCACTATTAGTCTGATGAGCTTCCCTTTGCGGGTAGCCCAACCTTTCTCCCTGGCTACCCTTAACACATTTTCCTTCATTTCACCCTTGGTGAATCTGACCAAGTGATCAGGTGAATGTGTCTTGGGGTTGCTCTTCTTGAGGAGTATCTTTATGGTATTTTCTGTATATCATGAATTTGAATGTTGGCATACCTTGCTAGGTTGGGGAAGTTCTCCTGGATAACACCCTGAAGAGTGTTTTCCAACTTGGTTCTGTTCTCCCCATCACTTTCAGGTATACCAATCAAACATAGATTTGGTCTTTTCACATAGTCCCATATTACTTGGAGACTTTGTTGGTTTCTTTTCACTCTTTCTTTCTCTAATCTTGTCTTCTCGCTTTATTTCATTGAGTTGATCTCCAATCTCTGATATCCTTTCTTACACTTGATTGATTCAGCTATTGATACTTGTGTATCATACTTGTGTATGCTTCACGAAGTTCTCATGCTGTGTTGTTCAGCTCCATCAGGTCATTTATGTTCTTCTCTAAACTGGTTATTCTAGTTAGCAATTCATCTTACCTTTTTTTCAAGGTTCTTAACTTCCTTGCATTGGATTAGAACATGCTCCTTTAGCTCAGAGAAGTTTGTTATTGCCCACCTTCTGAAGCCTGCTACTGTCAATTCGTCAAACTCATTCTCCATCCAGTTTTGTTTCCTTGCTGGTGAGGAGTTGTGATCCTTTGGAGGAGAAGAGGCATTCTGGTTTTTGGAATTTCAGCCTTTTTGCACTGGTTTCTCCCCATCTTCGTGGATTTGTCTACCTTTGGTCTTTGATGTTGGTGACCTTCGGATGGAGTCTCTGAGTGGACATCCTTTCTGTTGATGTTGATGGTATTTTTTTCTGTTTGTTAGTTTTCCTTCTAACAGTCAGGCCCCTCTGCTGCAGGTCTGCTGGAGTTTGCTGGAGGTCCACTCCAGACCCTGTTTGCCTGCGTATCAGCAGCTGAGGCTGCAGAACAGCAAAGAAAGCTGCCTCTTCCATCTCTGGAAGCTTCGTCCCAGAGAGGCACCCACCAGATGCCAGCCAGAGCTCTCCTCAGCTCTCCTCTATGAGGTGTCTGTTGGACCCTACTGGGAGGTGTTTCCCAGTGAGGATACACAGGGGTCAGGGACCCACTTGAGAAGGAGTCTGGCCTTTATCAGAGTTCGAATGCTGTGCTGTGAGATCTGCTGCTCTCTTCAGAGCTGTCAGGCACTGCACCCACAGCCACCCCTTCCCCCAGCTGCTCTGTCCCAGGGAGATGGGGGTTTTATCTATAAGTCTGTGACTGGGGCTGCTGCCATTTTTTCAGAGATGCCCTGGCCAGAGGGGAGGAATCTAGAGAGGCAGTCTGGCTGCAGTGGCCTTGCTGAGCTGCAGTGGGCTCTACCCAGTTTGAACTGGGTGGCTTTGTTTACATGTGAGGGTAAAACCATCTACTCAAGCCTCAGCAATGGTGGGTGCCCCTCCCCGCACCAAACTCAAGTGTCCTAGGTTGACCTCAGACTGCTGTGCTAGCAGCGAGAATTTCAAGCCAATGGATCTTAGCTTTCTGGGCTCCGTGGGGGTGGGACCTGCTGAGTCAGACCCCTTGGCACTCTGGCTTCAGCCCCTTTCCAAGGGAGTGAATAGTTTTGTCTCACTGGCATTCCAGGTGCCACTGGAATATGAAAAAACTCCTGCAGCTAGCTCAGTGTCTGCCTAAATGGCCACCCAGTTTTGTGCTTGAAACCTAAAGCCCTGTCGCATAGGCACCAGAGGGAATCTTCTGGTCTGTGGGTTGCAAAGACCATGGGAAAAGTGCAATATCTGGGCCAGAGTGTACCATTCCTCCTGGTATAGTCTCTCATGGCTTCCCTTGGCTGGGGGAGGGAAATCCTCTGACCCTTTGTGCTTCCTGGGTGAGGTGATGCCCTACCGTTCTTTAGCTTGCCCTCTGTGGGCTGCACTCACTGTCCAACTAGTCCCAGTGAGATGAACTGGGTACCTCAGTTGGAAATGCAGAAATCACCCACCTTTTCCGTCAGTCTCACTGGGAGTTGCAGACCAGAGCTGTTCCTATTTGGCCATCTTGCTAGCCTCAGGCTCGAGTTAATACTTTTAGGAGGTGTTGATTGGTTCTCTGTGAGGTTGTCCAGAATTCACTTATCCTACACAAACATTTTGGAGATCAATTACTGATGAGATTGAAAAATTTAAAGATGATTTTAAGAAGCAAAATTCTGAAATGTAACTGATATAAAATTAACTTGGAATTTTTTAACTTTTATGATCTGAATGTTGGTGTTCCTCCACAATCCATATGTTGGAACCTAATAGTCATGTGATAGTATTAAAAGGTGGGGCCATTTGAAAAAATCATTAAATCATGATGGTTCTACCTTCATGAATGCAATTAGTGCTTGTCTTAATCTGTTTTGTGCCATTATAACAGAATACCCAAGACTGGGTAATTTATAAAGAGTACAGATTTATGTATTATGGTTTTTGAAGCTGGGAAGTCCAAGATCAAGGGGCTAGCATCTTGTTTAGGGACTTCTTGCTGCATCATAAGGCGTCACATGAGCAAGATACAGAAAAAGTAGCTGAATTCCCTCTTTTAAAATGAGCCCACTTCCATATAACTAACATACTGCCATGATAACAGCATTAATTCATTCATGAGAGCAGAGCCCTCATAGCTGAATCATCTCTCATTAAGCCCCTCCTCCTAACACTGTGGCACTGGGGTTCCAGTTTGAAATATATAAACTTTGGAGGACACATTCAAGCCATAGCAGTGCCTTTACAAAAAAGGTTGAAGGATGTGCCCCTGGCCTTTCACCATGAGGGAATGCAGCAAGAGGTACCATCAGTAAAGCAGAGAGTGAGCCTTCAGCAGACACTGAATCTGCTGATGTCCTAATCTTGGACTTTCCAGCCTCCAGAACTATGAGAAATAAATTTCTATTATTTATAAATTACTCATTCTAAGACATTTTATTATAGCAGCCCAAATGAAGACAGAAATATACCATTGTATTGTAATAGTTAACTTTTAGTGACTGAAATACAGAAGACAAAGGATACTCAGAGAGAAAGAAATCATATTTCTTTATAACTTATTTATTATTAATCAACAAACATTAATTGAGCATTTTGCTTTTGAACTAGATACTGGAAATACAAACAACTCAGTGGCTTCGCATATGTAATTTTTTCCTTCAAGAATGTTGCTACTAGTTCTCTATCTAGAAACCTACTTATTCTTCCAGATTCAGTTTAAGGGATATTCCCTGAACAAAGATTAATTCGTTGATCAAGCCTCTGTTCTTTGGTATATTATTTGTATATTGTATATTGTGTGCATATTTATGTATATTGTATATTATGTGCATGTTTTCAACCATGACTCTATTTTCTGCACTCTGTTTTTTATCAAAAGAGGAATTAAGACATTAAATAAAAAGCAACTTCAAATATGCTTTAAAAAGAATAAGAATGGTTAAATAATATACTTCTTGAGTCAATTTTTAATGCTTTGTAAGTACAGATATAAAAATATTTTATCATTGTGGTGATAATAACTAAATAGATAAAAGTAATGTGTCTGCCAACTCATATCTACAAACTTAAGTGTAAACTCTTCACAGAGAGATATCACTGTTAACCTTTTATCTTTCCTTCTTGCTTTTTAATGTTCACTGTTTTATAAAATTGTGATATTATTTTTGCCTCATTCTCTACACGTTACATGAGAAGCACTTATTTATGTGGCGAAATATTCTTCAAATTAATGATTTTTTTACTGGTATCATATCATGTGTGTATCATATTTGGTTTAGCTATTACTCTATTCTTGGACAGTTAGGTTATTTCCAGTTTCCTAGTATTATAAATCATGCTGAAATTCTTGAAGAAACTTTTTATTTTGAATTTTAACATTTCCAGAAGTGATATTACTATGTCAAATGATATGAGCACTGTTAAGGTCAAATTACTTTCTAAAAAGTTTGTTCCATGAGTAATAAATGAACATGCCAATGTTACCACACCCGCCCTTGCCAACACTAGACATTATCATTTCAAAAACTTTGCCAGTTTGATACACAAGAAATATCTCATTTTATTTCTTGAATAATTATTACTGTTTTTATTCTGCTTTTGTCCTTTGGACAGTTGTGTTTTCGACCATGATTCTATTTTCTGCACTCTGTTTTTTAGCAAAAGAGGAATTAAGACATTAAATAAAAAGCAACTTCAAATATGCTTTTAAAAAGAATAAGAATGTCTAAATAATATACATCTTGAGTCAATTTTTAATTGTTGATAAGTACAGATATCAAAGCATTTTACCATTGTGGTGATAATAACTGTAATGAGTAAAACCAAGACTCATATTTTAAAAACCATCCCCCAAGCTGGGAGGGAACTAAGAGATCAAAAAATGATTCAGACAAGCCCAGCATGGCGAGTAAGTAAGTTTATTAGGGCTTGCATATGAGGCACTCCTGGATGGCGGCAGGGCATCTTTAGAGATCTGTCCTGCCTCCCATCTCTAAGCTGCTTTTAAGTTAATTTTCTGGCTCTTTGCCGTGTGTGTGTGTGTGTGTGTGTGTGTGTGTGTGCGCGTGCGCACACGTGTGTGTGTGTGTGATGGGACTGTTTTCCTTGTTAGCTTCTCATATACTCTCTCCGAGATGTTTGAGTTCTTGGGGATGCCTGCTCCTTGGCTAGGCATCATGGCTTTGGCTCACAGCTTGGCCTCCAGGGTTCAGGCAGCAGACATAAACCCTTAAGTAACATGGTGAGGGACCTGTCACACTGCAATCCATCAGCCTTTACATTCTTTCCACAAATCTTGTGTAAGAGTCCCTGAGTGGGGTATGAGGGGAAGAACTCTACAAATTTGTAACATGTAGACATGGCTTGTGTGTACAAGTCACATCCACAGTATACATAACAGCAGAAAAAGCAGAAGCTAACTATAACTATAATGTCTATTAGCAAACATAACTCCAATAAGTAGGTAAAGTATGTAACCATTTTGAGCATGAGTCAAAGAAACCTAATTGGGCTGTATCATGGAACTAAGTTGACATATTATTCAACGCATCTGTGACATTATCCTTTTTATCAGGGATATAGGTACAACAACAGGTAGTGTGTATAAGGGCACATATTGTTGGGTCTCCATCAAATTTGCCATTAGGCTTCCAGGTGGAGACAATCCCCAGTGAACCTGGGTTGCACTGTTGGTGCTGATGCACCTGACACTCCAGTTCTGTACGAAGAAAGGCAGACTGTTGCGAGGCATATCATTATCATTTGATAAGGGGAGGTATCCACATACCCAATATTGGACTGGTTGCTGACTGCTACTGTAGTTACATTCCAGTGCAGCTTCCATGGGTAGCAGGAACAACAGCCTATTGGCATAAACACAAGTGTTTAGTAGGAACCATCATGGGTGTATCCACTGCTTGTAACATTATTACTGCTATGTTATCTCCCATTGGCCCCATTAGGGAGGCCACCATGTACTTCATGCCTGGCTTACGGTACAATACATAGTTTCCTTCCCCAAGAGTGGGCACAATAGCCAACTGCTAAGTTTCCAGCCTTGCCACACTATCAGCACTATGCCTACTCCTGTAGGTATTGGTGCTGCCATGTGTTGATATTGTAAAGCTCTCAGACCTCTATAAAGGAGCATAGCTTGGATCACCTCTCCTCCATCAGTCCTCATAGTGCCCTCCAGTGCCATAAAACTGACCCAGCATGGGAGCACGTTCCAGCTCAACTTCAGGTCCACGTAGCCATTGCCACTTGGCAGATCCACTGCTGTTCTCAGGAGCACAGTCTGCCCATCTGCTTTGGGAGCATGGATTGGAGTCTCAGGTAATATTGAGAGTTTGTGACACCTGTTTTACAGGCCTACCCAACCATTCACAGGGAATGATGCCATGTGTGGTAGTGGGTGACTCATTTAAAATTTGTATAGCTTCAGGAGATCCTTAGTCTAGTACCCTTAAGAATTGCCCTGAGACAATGCACATAATTGAGTTTTTAACAGACCATTTTTTTTCTATGAGGCCTACCCTGTTGGGTTATATGGCCAGTGGAATCTTTAGTCTATATTTTGTTCCGATGCCCCATGTTGGATATCATGACCTGTGAAATGGGGACCTTGATCACTATCCTTTTTGGCATGTCATACATGACACCAAGAGCAGTGAGACTCTTGGTGTTGAGTCTGGAGTTGAACTGGAGTTGAGTGGCATGTCTTACTGGGAAGGCCCCTGTAGTAACCTCATTGTTGTGTCTGTACAAGTTAAGGCATACCTTCTCCCTCTACTTGGGGACAGGAGGCCAATATAACTGACTTGCCAGTCTTGTACAGTTGTGTGGCTCAATGTATGTGAGTTGGTATGGAGGGAACTTTTCCAGGTTGCAGTTATGAGCAGCTTTCACAGTTCTGAGCAGCTGCCAAAGCATCTCCAGATTGGATTGGGATGCCTGCCGCCTTTTGTATGGCCCACCCCTTGCTGCCCCTTGGTGGCTGCTCATATGATGTACCCATATGGCAGCCTCCTCCAATGGGCTTGAGCAAAATGCCCAAACATGAGTAAGAGCATCTGCCTCCTGACTTCTCAGAGGCAACCTGGGGCTGTGTGTATCCACAAGGTATACCTAAGTTAGGCATCATTCTCTTATAACTTGATGTGAATGTCTTGCCACATGGACATTCCCCAAAGGGGCTTGCCACAAACTTGCCAACTGTCTGTGCCCATTGATTGATTCACATGGTAAGTCCTCTTTGTGTAGCCCAACTATCTGTATAGATGATTAGCAGCCAGGCCTCATAGGTGATGAGTATCCCAACTGCCTGTAACCTAGCCCTTTGTCCTAATCCCCATTCTCTCCGTATGGTGTCAGCACCACAAACTGCTGACCATTGGTGTTGGGTAACTTTGCTAGACCCGTCAGGGTACCAGGCCTAGTAGGTATCAGCTGGTACTCCTCATATATGTGGTTGACCTGGTAGGTGGCTCCATTGCCATGTCTGCCACCTCCACTTGTTCAAAGTGGATGGATCTTAATACCTCCTATAGTGCCCGACTTAAAAGGACTAGTGGACAAGACACCCCTAAGTTGTAGACAGGGATGCCACTTACACAGTGTGATTGTGCCACTCCAGGCATGGGCTTGGCTAGGAGACCTTTCATGCACCCTTTTATGGAGTGGGCAGTTTTTTCTGTGGTGACCTGCTTTCTGGTGATGGCCTCCACTTGTTGCAATGTCCTATACAGGGCCAAGAGTTATTGCTCCAGGACTGTATAGTAGGATTCTGACCCCTTCTACAATTGAAATAAAAGCCCAACCGGTAACATTCCTGTTGGTTGCTTTTGCCACAAACCCCAACTCATCCCTGTGGCATCTCTAGTGGCTTCTAATCCAAAAGGATGTACCTAATGCTTTGGCTTGTTTTATCAATATTTTTGCTTTGTCAAATGCCTCTTGCTCTATATGTGTACAGTCTCATTTTTAATTTTCCTTTATTGAAGGAAAGGGGAAGAGTTTGTACCAAATGAAGAATGAGTGTTCTTCAGTAGCCCAGTAAACCTAGGACAACCTGGAGTTAGCTTACTATCTGGGGAACAGGCTACTGTGATACCTTATTGATGACAGCTCTGGGTATGTTTTACATCTTATCCAGCCAGGTGACTCTCAGGAATTTGATGGCTATACTGGGCCCCTGTTTCTTCCTGGGGTTAACTTCTCATTCCCTGTTCTTTGGGCCATCCAAGATAGTTTGTAGGGCAGTCTCCAAATCTGTAAAATGCTCTGAGGTTTGCATGTCATCATTAATATAGTAAAACAGGGAGATCAAAGCAGGAAAAGAGAGTCTAGACAGGTCCTTTGAAACCATACTGTGACATGATGGGGCTGTTCAGGTACTTTTGTGGTAGCACCTAAAAAGTCTATCGTTGGCCCTACTAAGTGAAGGCAAACCGGTCTTGTGAATCTTCCACTAAAGGAATACTAGGAAAGGTGTTAGACAAGTCAGTCACAGCATGGACATTTCCCAGCTTACAAACCACTTGCTGTAACAGTTGAGCAATATTGGGTACAGTTGCATGTGCAGGGCACACCTCTTTGTTCAGCTCATGGTAGTCTACAGTCATTCTCCAGGTGCTATCTGGCTTCTTCACAGGACACATAGGGCTGCTACACGGGTTGTGGGCCATACTGACTATTTGTACTTTATGCAATTCCTGAACTGTTTGGGTGATTTCAGAGTGTCCCCCTGGCAGACAGTATTGTTTCATATATATTGCCTGCTTGGGCTGGGGCAAGTGTACAGACACCCATTGGGCCCATCATCCCTTTTTTGTTCCTTAATTACTTTTTGGACATGGTCTTTGTTTTTATCCAGTGCCTTAAAGTCCACCAATGCTTCCCCCATATGATAACCTTTTTTAAATTGGAAATTATCAAGACATTCAATGAGTGCCTAAAATAACTTTTAGAGTTTAAATTACATGAAAGTTTTACCCACAAGCATTGATCACATTTACATTTACTCAATCTATTCACTTTTAGTAGTTTATGTAGGTTACTAGTGAGAACCAAGACATTATGTAAAGCTAAATATTATTGCAAGCTATTTTTCTGTTAACTATTTTCATAGCTTGTGAATATCAGGTATTCAGCTGAGCAAGAACCTTCAAGTTAAATATGGGCATTTTTGCTGATAACTCAGAAAAATTCAGCTGTTCCCATTAAACCAACAATATCAAATTATTCTTGCTTATAAGAAAAATCACACAAATAAAGATAATTTTGTTTATGTCTGGGTTTACAGTTTTATAACCTTCATGTCAAACCCTGACACTAAAGTATCTAGCAGAGGTAAATATAAAATGTATCTAATTAGCAGACTTAGACAAAAATGTATGCTGACACTTTTGAAGACATATTTTTATTTTACCAGTAATTTTAAAGCCAGCTTATTTAGTGCAAAGATTATTGAATTTATATAAACTTGGAAAGCATTTGAACTTGTTTAATTTATGAGTACTCATTTATTTATAAGCTAATGTGGTAGAATGCTAGATATAACACATAACGTAATACAGGTACATACACATTAACGCTTATAAACATGTATGTACACATACAAATATTCAATGGCTTTCACCTTGGAATTCTAGCCATGAGACAGCAACATAAACTCATTACATTACAAAAGACAGCTGGATTCCAATTATTTTTTATAAAATTGGGATCTGTTCACATGGCTAAACTTTATTTGTCCTGATAGGTAATCCAAGGAAAGCTATGGATCAAAATTTTGGGTAAAGCAGTTTCTATGGAAGTTTGATTTTTAAAAACCTCTTTTGTCCTTTTTTTCCCTTCAGTTTCAAATGAATTACATTGTTTAAATTTTAGCTAGAACTGACTGAACTGTGTAAGAAAAACAAAATCCCTAAATAACCTTGAATTAGTGTTACCATAAACAGTGAGTTTTATTTAAACACTAGCAACTTAAAAATAGCAGATTCAAAGCAGGCAGAAAAAGTGAGAGAGAAATAGAAAGTGTTAGAAGACTCTGCTTAACTTTATAGTTGTGGGTTAACCATTTGACCATTTGAACTCTGATTTTTTTTTTATTTGGTAATTTGCCCATCAGTTTTCAAATGTGCACAAGAAGGGGCCATGATATGTAACAAGCTGGAGTCCTAGAAAGCCTGATATGCCTTTGACCCTCTGCAGGAGTTTCTACTCTTTCTCCCTTTCCTGCTCTAATGATTTCTTAGTAGCTAGCCTTATTGCAACAACAGTGCATTTACTCTCCTTATTGTATTTTAATATCTTAGCTTCTTGCAATAGGTGCTTAGTCTCCACCAGTGTTTTCCAAGTGTCCCCATACTTATATGGTGGCCTGCAAAGGTTGAGCAGTTGGGCATGTCCACCTCACATGCACATTGCCAACTCTAAGATTTCCTCCATAGATACTCCTTCCTGACTCACCATTTGATCTCTCAGATCCTGTTCACAATGCCAATTGTAATGAGAAAAACCTGGAATCATATTTTTAAAAAATCCCCCAAACTGGCAGGGAGCCAAGGGACCAAAAGGAGATAGCAGTGAAGTAGAATAGAATTGAATACAGAATCTGAGCTCTGGCCCTACTGTGTGAATACCTGAAAAATACCCATCTCTCTAAAATGGTATTTTCTTATTTGTAACAAGAATAAGTTTGGTTAATAGCAATCCACAATAATAAATTTATAAGAGAAAACCAGGATTAAACATAGTCTTTTATTTTATCAGAAAAAAATGGCCGGCCATACTATTTATCTATAGGAATTGATTTTAAACATATTTAGGTTTATTTATTAAAATCTAACCCTCTGCCATTTCTTAAAA
Source organism: Macaca nemestrina (assembly GCF_043159975.1). NCBI lineage: Eukaryota > Metazoa > Chordata > Mammalia > Primates > Cercopithecidae > Macaca > Macaca nemestrina. The sequence continues at coordinate 93,501,153 of NC_092126.1, read as the reverse complement.
TATTAAATGATTTGTGAAAACCTATTTATTCCCTTCAACCTTACTTAGATGAAATCTAAAACCTAGGTTGACCTTGGAGATTATCTGTTGGATCTGATCCAATTCAATGGAGTGCCAAATTTGATTTACGATTTCTTTTGGAGAGTCTACGTAAAATGAATTTGGGAGCTTAATTCTAAATGTTTAGGTCTATCAAACAGCTCTTTTTTAAAAGAGAAGCATTGGTAAAATCATTTTATCTTTCTAGATTCTAAAAATATACTATTGAATACATAAGGCATGCACTCTACCTGTTTCTTTTAAAGTTACTAGATGCTTGATTTGTTTGAACAAAGTGACAGGTAGTAATCTATCATAGTCTCTTCATTTACAAAATAAAAATTATCGGATGTTATCCAGTGACTTAAATCTGGCAGGTGAACATCTTTCTTTGCTCTCGGGTAAAGCTGTAAATCTTCATTCATGAGTTTTTTTCTTCTTTAAACACATGTATAGCTGTTTAGTTGAATTATAGAAGCTGAGACCTGAAAGAGATCTTATGAATGATTTTGCTGTAACTCTTCGTTGTAGCGTGTGCCTCATCCTACAATTAATTAGGTTATACCATTCATTGGTGTAATTTCTACACACATCAGGTTTGGAAGACCTGAAGCTTGAACTGATATTTTCACTCCCGGTAGATCACTTTTCTTTCATATCATCTGACGCATAGAAGATACTCTAATGATATCCACTGGCTAAATGAATGTGGCAAATAAAAGTATTTTGTCATTGTGGCAAAATACTTTAACATCACAGGCTATTTTTACATGGTAATGGATGTAAAGCTAAGATAACCAAACAGAATAAGGAGGTTTCAGTTTGAGCTCAAGCCTGGCGACTTTTGAAATCATTTAAACTCTACGAGTCTTAATTTCTTTATCTCTAAGATGAAGTACCAAAGGAATTTAGAATTGTTTTTTTCCTCTTTCTCTGGCAAATGACTTTGGCAATTTGATAGGAATAGTGTTGAATCTGTAAATTTTGGGGGGCAGTATGACCATTTTAACGATATTGTTTCTTCCAATTCATGAGCATGGAATGTTTTTCCGTTTATTTGTGTTGTCTCTGATTTCTTTCAGCAGTGTTTTGTAGTTCTTCTTGTAGATATCTTTCACCTCCTTGGTTAAATGTGTTCTTAGGTATTTCAGTTTTTTTGTGTGTGGCTACTGTAAATGGGATTGTATTCTCGATTTGACTCTCAGCTTGAATGTTATTGATATATAGAAATGCTACTGATTTTTGTACATTGATTTTGTATCCTGAAACTTTACTAAAGGCATTTATCAGTTATAGGAGCTTTTGGTGGAGTCTTTAGGGATTTCTAGGTATAGAATCATATCATCAGTGAAAGAGATAGTTTGACTTCTTACTTTCCTATCTGAATTAATTTTATTTCTTTCTCTTGCCTGATTGCACTGGCTAGAACTTCCAGTACTATACTGAACAGGAGTGGTGGGAGAGGGCATCTTTTTCTTGTTCCAGTTATCAAGGGTAATGGTTCCAGCTTTTGCCTGTTCAGTATGGTGTTGGTAGTGGGTTTTTCATAGATGGCTCCTATTATTTTGAGATATGTTCCTTTTATGCCTAGTCTGTGAGGGTTTTTATCATCAATGAATTTTGGATTTTATTGTACACTTTTGCTGCATCTATTGAGGTAGTCATATGGCTTTTTCTTTTAATTCTGTTTATGTGGTAAATTACATTTATTGATTGCATATATCGAACCAGCTGTACATCCCAGGAATAAAGCCTACTTGATCAGGGTGTGTTAACTTTTTGGTATGCTACTGGATTTAATTTGCTAGTATTTTGTTGGGGAATTTTGCATCTATGTTCATCAGGAATATTAGCCTGAAGTTTTCTTATTTCATTGTGTCTGTGCCAGATTTTGGTATCAGGCTGATGCTGGCTTCATAGAATGAGTTAGAGAGGAACCCCTCCTCCTCAATTTTTTTGGAATAGTTTCAGTAGGATTGATAACAGTTCTTTGTGTAGCTGATAGAATATGTCTGTGACTCCATCTAGTCCAGGAAGTTAACAAAGCTGGAGGCATTATGCTACCTGACTTCAAATTATGCTATAAGGCTACAGTAAGCAAAACATCATGGTACTGGCACAAAAAAGACACCTACACCAATGGAACAGAATAAAAAACCCAGAAATAAAGCTGAACACCTGCGACCATCTGATCTTTGACAAAGCCAACACAAATAAGCAATGGGGAAAGGAATCCCTATTCAATAAGTGATGCTGGGATAGCTGGCTAGCCATGTGCAGAAAAATGAAACTGGATGCCTACCTTTTGTTAACTAATTCAGAATGAGTCAATATCCATGCGCATCTACCATAGGTAATAGGCATTATTAGACTCCCACACAGGACCATAAATACACTTCTTACACTAACAATTTGAAATGTCTCCTATTACATATGAAACTCTATGGGCTTTATCTTTTGTGTAAAGTGTATTTAGAGACAAGCCTGTTTCTAAGTTAGTTTCAACAGAGATGTACAGAAGAAAAGGTTTCTCTTAGTGGACAAACATGTAGTGCCCCTGTGAGCATCCTCAACAAATAAAAATGTCTCTTCTCCTAAAAAAAAAAAAAAAAAAGATTAACTCAAGATGGGTTAAAGATTTAAAAATAAGACCTCAAGCTATAAAAATCCTAGAAGAAAACCTAGGAGGTACCCTTCTCTATATCAGCCTTGGCAAATAATTTTTGGCAAAGCCCCCAAAAGCAATTGCAAGAAAACCAAAGGTTGACAAGTAGAACCTAATGAAAATAAATAGCTTCTGCACAGCAAAATAACCATTGACAGAGTAAACAGACAACCTACTGAATGGAAGAAAGCATTTGCAAACTATGCCTCTGATAAAGGTCTAATATTTAGAATCTATAGGAATTTAAACAGATCAACAATCAAAAACAACCCTATTAAAAATGGGCAAAGGACATGAACACATTTCTCAAAAGAAGACACACAATGCCAATGAGCATGTGAAAAAATGTTTAACATCACTAATCACTAGGGAAATGAAAATCAAAACCTCAATGAGATACCATCTCACACCAGTCACAATGGCTGTTACTGAACAGTCAAAAAACAACAGATGCTGGTGAGGCTGCAGAGGAAAGGGAACACTTATACACTGTTAGTGGAAATGTAAATTAGTTCAGCCACTGTGGAAAGCAGTTTGGAGATTTCTCAAAGAACTCAAGACTGAACTACCATTCAACTCAGCAATCCCCTTCCTGAGTATATACCCAAAAGAAAATAAGTTACTCTACCAAAGAGGTACATGCATGCATATGTTCATTGCAGCACCATTCATAGTAGCAAAGACATGGAATCAACTTAGGCACCCATCACAGTGGATGGGATAAAGAAAATGTGCCACATACATACCATGGAACAGTATGTAGCTGTAAAAAAGAATGAAATCTCATCCTTTGCAGCAACATGAATGCAGCTGAAGGCCATTATCATAAACAAATTAACACAGGAACAGAAAATCAAATATTGCATGTTCTCACTCGTAAGTTAGAGCTAAACATTGGGTACTCAGGGACATAAAGATGGGACCAAGAGACACTCTGGCCTACTTGAAGGACGAGGGAGATGGGTTGAAAAACTACCTATTGGGTACTGTTCTCAGCACTTGGGTGATGGGATCAATCATACCCCAAACCTCAGAATCATGCAATATGGTCATGCAATATGACCAGGTAACAAACCTGCACACGTACCCCCTGTTTCTAAAATAAAAGTTGAAATCATTAAAAAATAAAATAAAAAAAATGAAGTCATTGGCCTTTATATTTACCAAGATTCTTTTACTTGAAACATGTTTATTATTGAAAGTTAAAGACTATGAGTGTATTCTTATTTCATATGTTAATTTGCAAATAGAATTAATGGTAGGTGTGAATTTTGTAATCTGATTATTGGGCTCATATCCTACCTTCACATTTTTAGCAAGTAATATTGAGATTGATCTGAGACTTGAAACAAGTGCTCTCAATATTTGAGAACATATTTGCATGTAAAATGCCGACTAGGACCATTTTATTATAAAGTTATGTCTCTAATAATTCAAAATGTGCTATTAATTAGTTTTAAAATTTGGGACTAGCAAAGTCAGGACTGAACATATCAAGGTATCAAATACTTTACTGTCAGTCTACCTCATAACTTCTAACTCCACCTCTGGCTTTGTCTGACATCAGGGTCAGACTCTTACTGACATTTGTGAAGGATAGAAAGTGGCTTCATTAAAATCTTCAAAGGAAACCAGAGTAAAATAAGAGACAAAGGGGTTCCTAAGAGAAAAGAATTACCGCAACAAATGAAAGAGTCTGTCACAATGAGAAGAGAGAATTGATGTAGGGTACAAATGTGAGGCTGCTTTTAAATTTACACAGCTCAGACTTCTGTGGTCACTTATGACCCTGGAAAAGAGATAGTTAACGTGTGGAAGTTAAAAGCAATTTATTACTATGAGCCCAAACATTTCTGCTGTCAGATTCCTTCTTCCTTCTCATGGAAGGGATGAAAATATGGACATCGTTTCTCTACCAGTCAGAGAGAGGTGAGGACTGGAGGTCAAGGTTGGGTTAACACCAATGTATTGGTGACCAGAATAAAGTATCAGGTGGCGTTTATGACAGGAACTTGGAGGCAGGTAGGATGTCATCCCAAGCATCAGAATTTGAGAAGATAGACACTCCCAATGATGTCAAAGGCCATCGACACCATGTGGGTTCTATGCCAAGCAGAATTAGCTAAGAGGAATGTAAAGTGCCAGAGCATAAGGATAGCAGAGACACAGGAAGCTGTGTAAAAATTATGTGAGATAGTCCCCATCCACTGTGGAGTATCTAAGAGACATCAGAAACGATAGAAGCCTTGCCATTTGGTAGAACTATTAATCTAGTGGCGTTGGCAAAAAGGATTGAAGTAGCTATACTTAAGATCCACAAGCAGGTTGTAACTAGAGAGTCACTTGAGTTAAACTATATTTTATACAATGAATTTTAAAAATCCTACTAATTTGGTTGATGAGATAATCATTTATGTAGAAAAAAACCAATCATTAACCAAAATTGGAAGAGCAGTTT